>NC_134399.1:28592451-28892451 GCF_050003625.1 Haematobia irritans | reverse complement strand
GGCTCTGCAAGCCAAATCGGGGGATCGGTTTATATGGGGGCTATATATAATTATGGACCGATGTGGACCAATTTTTGCATGGTTGTTAGAGACCATATACCAACACCACATACCAACTTTCTGCCGGATCGGATGAAATATGCTTCTGTTAGAGGCTCTACAAGCCAAATCTGGGGATCGGTTTATATGGGGGCTATATATAATTAAGGACCGATATGGACCAATTTTTGCATGGTTGTTAAAGACCATATACCAACATCATGTACCAAATTTCAGCCGGATCGGATGAAATTGGCTTCTCTTTTAGGCTCCGCAAGCCAAATCTGGGGATCGGTTTATATGGGGGCTATACACAACTATGGACCGATATGGACCAATTTTTGCATGATTGTTAGAGACTATAAGCTAACACCACGTACCAAATTTCAACCGGATCGGATGAATTTTCTCCTCCAAGAGGCTCCGGAGATCAAATCTGGGGATTGGTCTATATGGGGGCTATATATAATTATGGACTGATATAGACTCATTTTTACATGGTTGTTAGCGACCATATACTACAACCACGTAACAAATTTCAACCGGATCGGATGAATTATGGTCATCCCAGAGGCTCCGCAAGCCAAATCTGGGGAACGGTTTATATGGGGACTATACATAACTATGGACCGATATGGACCAATTGTTGCATGATTGTTAGAGACCATAAACTAACAACACGTACCACATTTCAACCGGATCGGATGAAATTTGCTTCTCTTAGAGGCTCCCCAAGGTAAATCGGGGGATCGGTTTATAGTGGAGCTATATATAATTATGGACCCATGTGGACCAATTTTGGGCATGGTTGTTAGAGACAATAAACTAACACCACGTACCAAATTTCAACCGGATTGGATGAAGTTTGCTCCTCCAAGAGGCTCCGGAGATCAAATTAGGGGATCGGTTTATATGGGGGCTATATATAATTATGGACCGATATGGACCAATTTTTGCATGATTGTTAGAGACCATATACTAACACCTTGTACCAAATTTCAACCGGATCGGAAGAAATTTACTTCTCTAAGAGGCTCCGCAAGCCAAATCTGGGGGGTCGGTTTATATGGGGGCTATACGTAAAAGTGACAACTACTTGTGCCAGGTTTCAAGTCGATAGCTTATTTCGTTCGGAAGTTAGCGGGAGCCACCGTGGTGCAATGGTTAGCATGCCCGCCTTGCATACACAAGGTCGTGGGTTCGATTCCTGCTACGACCGAACACCAAAAAGTTTTTCAGCGGTGGATTATCCCACCTCAGTAATGCTGGTGACATTTCTGAGGGTTTCAAAGCTTCTCTAAGTGGTTTCACCGGCATGTGGAACGCCGTTCGGACTCGGCTATAAAAAGGAGGTCCCTTGTCATTGAGCTTAACATGGAATCGGGCAGCACTCAGTGATAAGAGAGAAGTTCACCACTGTGGTAACACAATGGACTGAATAGTCTAAGTGAGCCTGATACATCGGGCTGCCACATAACCTAACCTAACCTAACCTAGCGTGATTCCAACAGATGGACGAAGCTAGATCGACTCAGAATATTACCATGACCCAGAATATATATACTTTATGGCATCTTAGACCAATACTTCGATGTGTTACAAACGGAATGACAAAGTTAATATACCCCCCATCCTATGGTGGAGGGTATAAAAATTATAGAAAGTTTTGTCAAAATTTTATTTCTATAGAAAATTTTGTCAATATTTTATTTCTATAGTAAATTTTATTTCTATAGAAAATTTTGTCAAAATTTTATTTCTAAAGAAAATTTTCTCAAAATTTTATTTCTATAGAAAATTTTGTCAAAATTTTATTTCTTTAATTAAAAAAATTTGACAAAATTTTATTTCTTTAATTAAAAAATTTTGTCAAAATTTTATTTCGATAGAAAAATTTCTCAAAATTTTATTTCTATAGAAAATTTTGTAAATTTTTTTTTTAATTTTTATTTCTATGGAAAATTTTGTCAAAATTTTATTTCTATAGAAAATTTTCACTAAAATTTTATTTTTATAGCAAATTTGCTGAAATTTTATTTCTAACGAAATTTTTTTCAAAATTGTATTTCTATATAAAAAAATTGTATAATAAATAAAAAATAAAATTTTCTATAGAAATAAATTTTTTTCGTTTTGTTTGTTATTGTTGGCTTCTCTTCAATCGTTATTGTTGTTTTTGATCTCAGCTTAAAGCCATGCATTGACTAAACTACAAGTGTAGCTTAACCAACAGAGGAAAAGTATGCTTGCAAATTTATTTGGGCAAAGCCCTATAGACTGCAAGATGGTTGGATGTACAGCTGTTTCGGAATTACCACATTATTCACCGATGTGGACCAATTTTTGTATGGTTATTAGAGACCATATACTAACACCATGTACCAAATTTCAGCCGGATCGGATGAAAATTGTTTCTCTTAGAGGCTCTGCAAGCCAAATCGGGGGATCGGTTTATATGGGGGCTATATATAATTATGGACCGATGTGGACCAATTTTTGCATGGTTGTTAGAGACCATATACCAACACCACATACCAACTTTCTGCCGGATCGGATGAAATATGCTTCTGTTAGAGGCTCTACAAGCCAAATCTGGGGATCGGTTTATATGGGGGCTATATATAATTAAGGACCGATATGGACCAATTTTTGCATGGTTGTTAAAGACCATATACCAACATCATGTACCAAATTTCAGCCGGATCGGATGAAATTGGCTTCTCTTTTAGGCTCCGCAAGCCAAATCTGGGGATCGGTTTATATGGGGGCTATATATAATTATGGACCGATGTGGACCAATTTTTGCATGGTTAGTAGAGACCATATACTAACAGCATGTACCAAATTTCAGCCGGATCGGATGAAATTTGCTTCTCTTAGAGCAATCGCAAGCCAAATTTGGGGGTCCGTTTATATGGGGGCTATACGTAAAAGTGGACCGATATGGACCAATTTTCGCATGGTTGTTAGAGACCATATACCAACACCATGTACCAAATTTCAGCCTGATCGGATGAAATTTGCTTCTTTTAGAGCAATCGCAAGCCAAATTTGGGGGTCCGTTAATATGGGGGCTATACGTAAAAGTGGACCGATATGGACCATTTTTTGCATGGTTGTTAGAGATCATATACCAACACCATATACCAAATTTCAGCCGGATCGGATGAAATATGCTTCTGTTAGAGGCTCTACAAGCCAAATCTGAGGGTCCCTTTATATGGGGGCTATACGTAAAAGTGGACCGATATGGCCTATTTTCAATACCATCCGACCTACATCGATAACAACTACTTGTGCCAAGTTTCAAATCGATAGCTTGTTTCGTTCGGAAGTTAGCGTGATTTCAACAGACGGACGGACGGACGGACATGCTTAGATCGACTCAGAATTTCACCACGACCCAGAATATATATACTTTATGGGATCTTAGACCAATATTTCGATGTGTTACAAACGGAATGACAAAGTTAATGTACCCCCATCCTATGGTGGAAGTGTAAAAATATAGTAACGGTCATTTTCATCTAGCTCCGTTAGGCTTTAACTCCCAGTTAACAGAAAGTAAATTGCTAATATATTCTCTCCGGTTAACTTTAATTGTAAAATTTTCGGCAGATAAGTTCTTAACTGGCATATGGAATATATGGGCAAGATGGCAACTATGTCCATAATACCGTTTAAAAGTTCGTTCGTTAACGGATTAATAACAGGGCTTCATGAAAATGGGGGTAAATATAGTAAATAATATGTAAAGTCTTTCAAAGAAAGTCTACACTCTGGTTAACAAAGGAATTTTGCTATGAGTGTGAAAATATTTAAAACCCCAAGGAAACATCCAGATTTTCTGATATATTCGTGTCCTTTCTCATATATGGTCATACTTCAAATTTAAGAATAACATATCGAGTAAACATAAACAAATACTTAAAGTCCTTATAAAAAACCTTTCAAAATTTCATTTCATTCTAAATTCATTCCCCATTTTCCAAGAACCACATCTAATTAAAGGCAATAATCAACAACAAAAAAAAAAACAACTAAAATTCAAAAGCAAGATAAACCCAAAACAAAACAAGCACTAACAAAAAGGATAATAACATAAGAATAATGATGTCTAAATGGAGACAGGCTAACAATCATCAAAAAAAAAATAACAAACAATAAAAACCCAAAATCATAACATTTTCAGGATAATGGAATAACAAAGAGGAAAAAAACAAAACTTTGAGAGAAATTACAAAAAAAAACCAACAGGCTACTTATTTATGACATTGTGTGTATATACATACATATGTGTATGAAAGAATATAGCAACTGTATATCTCTATATACTTATACATATATACACCGTACCTCTAATAATGATAAGGATACCACTAATGACAGAACGCGTCTGATTTGTAGGATAACAATGATAATACGCCATTACACCAGCTAAACTTAAACTTTTGTTGTATTTTTTTGTTTTTTTTTTTTTTGTAACAAACAAACTGTCAGTCAACCATCTAGTGATTCAATAAAAGGACCCAAAGAAGGCATATCAAAGCTATTAGCAATGTTATATGCGCTAGGCAAGGCCGTGATGGCGAGAGGGAGAAACAGAGAGTGTGAATATACAACGACAATACCATTATTATAGTTGTTAACAGTAAAATAGCTCTCTAAATGAATATGAAAGCAAAAACGCAGACAAAACGAATGGGGCAACAACAACAACAACAAATAAGCTACGACAAACTCTTCATATGGAGAACAGTGAACAACGCCTCTTTAAAATGTTTACAATGCCACTCCAATGATAACTTCCGTTATGTTCTAGCATACAACCATCTCTATGCTTTTTTTTGTGAGAGATGATGATGTAGAGAGAGGGTAAAGGCAAGCTCTAAGTTGCTCATCATTTTCAAAAGAGTGTGAGTGAGTTAGTTATATTCATGTCGATGAGAATTTCCCCCACTTTAAAATGAAGAGGCGTTAACATTATCTCTCTCGAGGTAGAGAGAAAAAATTTCCCAAAAATCCTTTTGAAGAGAAATTTCCCTTTCTGTAGGCCAAATGTATACTGCAGCTACCTGAGCTACTTTTTTCCCTCCCCTAAGTAAACTCTTATTGGTCGGTCAAAATCCTGAACAGGGTATTTTTATTTTCTATCTCTCTCCTTCTCTATCAATTGTCCTATATATGTACCTCTCTCTTTCTTACATGACGCCTTTTTAGGTCCTTGTCTTTAGTATCCTTTTTTAATATCCTTTTTGTGCTACATTATAATAACTACCTAAAAACATTATTGATTTTTTTCTGCTTCTTCTGTTTTTGTATATAATCCTACTCATGTTGGAGAACTCCATGGCATAGCACAAGCCATGCAATTGGAGTAGAGAAAAGTGTTTTTTTTTTGATTTTGCCCTAACTAACTGGTTGTCTGTCTGTTTGTATGCCAGCTTGAACAGTCTGTCCTCTTGGAGTACCCTCTTATGTACTCTTGTACTGTTTGTTTGAAATACAAGGGGTCCGTGCTAAAACAAAATATCTGTACTTCATTGAGATCCCTACAGTGGGTCCTTTGACCGAATTAACAGCTGCGTCATGAGTTTGTTTTTTGGTGGCACATAAATTTTGTAGAGAATACGAAAATATTAATGAGTCTTTTCGCTCATTGTAAGTACATGTTGGTATGAATACCCCGCTACAGGTCGATAATCAAATATTGGGTTACATGGATATTTTTTACATAAATCAAAAGGGTTATCAATTTTTGAAAATTTTATCTAAGCTATATTACAATTGCCGATATGGCACGAAATAAGAATATATTATGTAAACAATTTCAAACAAAAAATTAATATAATAAACTGTCGCTTTTCAAAAAAAAAAAATCCTACCTCTACCTCTAAAAACAGTCAACCACCAGAAAAGAACATTAAGATTTATTTAAAAAAATTTAACTAAAATGTAAGGCCAATATGACAAAAAATACGTATATATTTTTGAAAAAAAAATCAAGAAAATTTATTAAACAAAATTATGGAGTCCAAATTTCAAAAATGTCTTTAGCCCCATATAAAGTTCAACGTGGAGGCATTTTTTGGCGAAATTTAAAATTTTTAATTTTAAATATTTATTTTTTGTATACTTTACCCGTTTGTAGTTAATATAACTATATGAAAAAAGTTTTTTTTTGTTTTTAATGAAAATGAAGACAAAAAAAACTTAATTATTTAATGCAAATTTTTCTTTAAATTAAGAACATTTGGTTTACTGTGAAATCTCATATAATTTGGATTTTTTAATCGACATTTATTTTTACGATAAATGAGATTCTACTTTTAATTTTATAAAGTCTAGATTTAAAGACAGATAGCTCTTTCAAAAATGTCATTATTTGAGTGAATCCTTTAAATTGATTTGGGATTGATACCAAAATCCTAAGGGGAAGGATGAAATCTTTATTAAGTTTTTTTAGTGTAAACAGAAATCAGGACATTACTAACCGCTTCAAAAGCTCAAAGAATATATTAAAAATCACTAAAAAGAGAAGACTGCAAGAAGCCATAAAAGCATCTTGAGATCACTGTTGCCACAGTTGGTAGAACTCTACCAAAAATGGTAGATTTTTTTACTGGTTGGTAGATTGGTAAAATTCTTGATGTTTTGGCCGATTTTGAAAATTATTCCTCTCCAACTAAAAGGTACTTCACAAATTTTCTATAGAAATAAAATTTTGACAAAATTTACTATATAAATAACGTATTACCAAAATTTTCTAAAGAAATAAAATGTTGACAAAATTTACTATAGAAATAAAATTTTGACAAAATTTTCTATAGAAATAAAATTTTGAGAAAATTTTCTATAGAAAATAAAATTAGCAAAACTTTCTATAGAAACAAAATTTTGACACAATTTTCTATAAAAATAAAATTTTAACAAAATTTTCTATAGAAATAAAATTTTGACAAAATTTTCTATAGAAATAAAGTTTTGAAAAACTAATATAGAAATAAAATTTTAACAAAATTTTCTATAGAAATAAAATTTTGACAAAATTTTCTATAGAAATAAAATGTTGACAAAATTTTCTACAGAAAATAAATTTTGACTATATTTTTTATAAAAATAAAGCTTTGAAAAAATGTTCTATAGGAATAAAATTTTGAAAAAATGTACTATAGAAATAAAATTTTGACAAAACTTTCTATAGAAATAAAATTTTTACAAAATTTTCTATAGAAATAAAATTTTGACAAAAATTTCTATACAAATAAAATTTTACCAAAATTTGCTCTATAAATAAAATTTTATACAGAAATAAAATTTTGACAAAATTTTCTATAGAAATAAAATTTTGAAAAAAATTACTATAGAAATAAAATCATGACCAAATTTTCTATAGAAATACAATTTTAACAAAATTTTTTATAAAAATAAAATTTTGACAAAATTTTCTATAGAAATAAAATTTTAACAAAATTTTCTATAGAAATAAAATTTTAACAAAATTTTCTATGGAAATAAAATTTTGACAAAATTTTCTATGGAAATAAAATTTTGACAAAATTTTCTATGAAAATAAAATTTTGACAAAATTTTCTATAGAAATCAAATCTATCGAAATAAAATTTTCACAAAATTTTCTTTAGGAATAAAATTTTTATAAAATTTACTTCGAAAATAAAATTTTGACAAAAATTTCTACAGAAATAAAATTTTGACAAAATTTTCTATAGCAATGAAATTTTGACAAAATTTCCTATAGAAATAAAATTTTGACGAAATTTTCTATAGAAACAAAATTTTGATAAAATTTACTTCGGAAACAAAATTTTGACAAAATTTTCTATAGAAATAAAATTTTGACAAAATTTTCAATAAAAATAAAATTTTGACAAAATTTTCAATAAAAATACCACTTTGACAACATTTTCTATAGAAATGAAATTATGACAAAATCTTCTTTAGAAATAAAATTTTCATAAAATTTACTTCGGAAATAAAATTTTGACAAAATTTTCTGTACGAGTAGATATAACATTTTGACAAGATATTTATAGAAATAAAAATAAAATTTTAACAAAATTTTCTATAGAAATAAAATTTTGGCAAAATTTTCTATAGAAATAAAATGTTCACAAAATTTACTATAGATATAAAAATTTTGACAAAATTTTCATTGGAAATAGAATTTTCGCAAAATTTTGTATAGAAAGAAAATTTTGACAAAATTTTCTATAGAAATAAAATTTTGACAAAATTTTCTATAGAAATAAAATTTTGACCAAATTTTCTATAGAAATAAAATATTGACAAAATTTTCTGTAGAAATAAAATTTTGACAAAATTTTCTATAGAAATAAAATTTTGACCAAATTTTCTATAGAAATGAAATTTTGAAAAAATAGATATACATTTTTGACAAAACTTTCTATAAAAAAAAAATTACCAAAATTTTCTAAAGAAATAACATTTTGACAACATTTTCTATAGAAATAAAATTTTGACAAAATTTACTAAAGAAATAGAGAGAAGTTCACCAATGTGGTATCACAATGGACTGAATAGTCTAAGTGAGCCTGATACATCGGGCTGCCACCTAACCTACTAAAGAAATAAAATTTTCGTTTTGTTATTGTTGGTTTTTGCTCTTTAAGCATTGTTGTTGTTTTTTGATTTCAGCTTAAAACCGTGCATTGACTACACGGCAAGTGTAGCTTTTTTCAGAAGGTTCAAGTGTGGTTCATAGTTAGATTTAATGAACTGCCTGAATTTATTCTGATAATTGGTTGATAGTTTTGCTGCAAGTAGAGGATGCTGGTGAGGAATGTGGTAATTCCGAAACGTGCGTCCATCCAACCATTTTGCAGTCTATAGGGCTTTGCCCAAATAAATTTGACAAACATTCTTTTCCTCTGTTGTTTAAGCTACACTTGTAGTTTAGTCAATGTATGGTTTTAAGCTGAAATCAAAAAACAACAATGAAATAAAATTTTGACAAAATTTTTTATAGAAATAAAATGTTGACAAAACTTTATTTTAAAATAAAATTTTAACAAAATTTTCTATAGAAATAAAATTTTGACAAAATTTTCTATTGAAATAAAATTTTGACAAAATTTTCTATAGAAATAACATTTTGAGAAAATTTCCTACAGAAACAAAATTTTGACAAAATTTTCTATTGAAATAAAATTTTGACAAAATTTTCTTTAGAAAAAAATTTTGATAAAATTTACTTCGGAAATAAAATTTCGACAAGATTCTCTATAGAAATAAAATGTTGACAAAATTTTCTATAGAAATAAAATTTTTACAAAATTATCTATAGAAATAAAATTTTGAGAAAATTTTTTATAGAAATAAAATTTTAACAAAATTTTATATAGAAATAAAATTTTAACAAAATTTTCTATAGAAATAAAATTTTGACAAACAATTTTTTAGAAATAAAACATCGACAAAATTTACTAAAGAAATAAAATTTTGAGAAAATTTTTTATAGAAATAAAATTTTAACAAAATTTAATATAGAAATAAAATTTTAACAAAATTTTCTATAGAATTAAAATTTTGACAAACACTTTTTTAGAAATAAAATATTGACAAAATTTTGTAAAGAAATAAAATTTTGACTATATTTTCTACAAAAATAAAATTTGAACTCAATTTTCTATAGAACCAAATTTTGACAAAACTTTCTATATAAATAGAATTTTAACAAAATTTTCTATAGAAATAAAATTTAGACAAAATTTTCTACAGTAATAAAATTTTGACAAAATTTACTAAAGAAATAAAATTTTGAGAGAATTTTCTATAGAAATAAAATTTTTACAAAATTTTCTATAGAAATAAAATTTTTACAAAATTATCTATAGAAATAAAATTTTGACAAAATTTTCTATAGAAATAAAATTTTGAGAAACTTTTTTATAGAAATAAAATTTTAGCAAAATTTTATATAGAAATAAAATTTTAACAAAATTTTCTATAGAAATAAAATTTTGACAAACAATTTTTTAGAAATAAAATACTGACAAAATTTACTAAAGAAATACAATTTTGAGAAAATTTTTTATCGAAATAAAATTTTAACAAAATTTTATATAGAAATAAAATTTTAACAAAATTTTATATAAAAATAAAATTTTAACAAAATTTTCTATAGAAATAAAATTTTGACAAACACTTTTTTAGAAATAAAATATTGACAAAATTTTCTATAGAAATAAAATTTTGACAAAATTTTCTATAGAAATAAAATTTTGACTATATTTTCTATAAAAATAAAATTTGAACTCAATTTTCTATAGAAACAAAATTTTGACAAAACTTTCTATATAAATAAAATTTTAACAAAATTTTCTATAGAAATAAAATTTAGACAAAATTTTCTACAGTAATAAAATTTTAACAAAATTTACTAAAGAAATAAAATTTTGAGAAAATTTTTTATAGAAATAAAATTTGAGAAAATTTTCTATAGAAATAAAATTTTTAACAAAATTTTCTATAGAAATTAAATTTTAATAAAATTTTCTACAGAAATAAAATTTTGACAAAATTTTCTACGGAAATAAAATTTTAACAAAATTGTCTGTAGAAATAAAACATTGACAAAATTTTCTTTGGAAATAAAACTTTGACAAAATTTTCTATAGAAATAAAATTTTGACAAAATTTTCTATAGAAATAAAATTTGAGAAAATTTTTTATAGAAATAAAATTTTAACAAAATTTTCTATAGAAATTAAATTTTAACAAAATTTTCTACAGAAATAAAATTTTGACAAAATTTTCTATAAAAATAAAATTTACACAAAATTTTCTATAGAAATAAAATTTTTATAAAATTTGCTAAAAAAATAAAATTTCGCAAAATTTTCTATAGAAATAAAATTTTGCCAAAATTATCTATAGAAATAAAATGTTGACAAAATTTTCTTTAGAAATAAAATTTTGATAAAATTTACTTCGGAAATAAAATTTTGACAAATTTTTCTATAGGAATAAAATTTTGACAATATTTTCTATAAAAATAAACTTTTGAAAAAATTTTCTGTAGAAATAAAATTTTACAAAATATTCTATAGAAATAAAATTTTGACAAAATTTTCTATAGAAATAAAATTTTGACAAAATTTTCTATAGAAATAAAATTTTAACAAAATTTTCTATAGAAATAAAATTTTGACAAATTTGTCTATAGAACAAAAGTTTTGACAAAATTTACAATAGAAATGAAATCTCGACAAAATTTTCTATAGAAATTTTGACAAAATTAAATTAAAATTATTTTAAAGAAATTTACCTTAAATATTGTGTAAATTGCATAGCCTAAAATAATATTTCATATTAGGTCTACGTTATTTGTTCAGTGCAGGCAGAACTAAATTGAATTCTGATTTTGGTGCCTGAAGCGCTATAAAATATCAATATCTGAATTTTAATTCAATGTTCCACTGTTTAATTATTTTCTTTTTTATTGAAAATATTTCCACTTCTACTCTGATATGAATCACAAACATTTTGTCTATTGCCATTGATCCCACCATAATGCAAATCGAAACTAAGCAAAGTAAAGGCATAACAAAAAAACTATTGGCCATCTATTTTTGTTAAGGGGAGATTCCCCCCACTATCATTATGCCCTTCTAGAAAGTATGTGAACACGAACTTTGCGTGCCAGGCGAACTACACATTGACATACGAGTACCACAGTCATAGTTTGCATTTGAAAGATAAAATCAAAAAAGTTTTCGATTTTTACCAGTTTATTGCTCTCCATTATTGGTAGACATAGAACAAAAAAAAAACCGTAAACAAATTCTAGACATTTCTCCAAATGATGAGGTGAGTTCTGAGGAATATCGAAATATAGATCTATGAGCCATAGGGCCGGCCACCCATTTGCTTACACAAATCAATAGTTTTCCAAACAAATTCCTTTTTGTTTTTGTTTTTTAGTAAAAAAATGGAAAGTTTCTTGGTTTTCGTTTGAATCAACCATCATCATCGTTACATCTAGAAAACTATTGAAGTACCACATACTCCATATATTCGAGGAAATTGGAAAAACTGATATGCAAAATGAACAATGGCTCGCAAAAGAAGAGCAATAAAAAAACTAAATTTGAAGTTGTTTTTCTATTGGAAAGAGGGCACTTATCTGGGTATAATGTAAAAAAGCCTAACTCCAGTTTTATGATCCTTTACTGGAGAAGAAAAAAATTAAGAAAATGCGGAAAATTTTAAATACAAAAATTTTAATACAGTCGCAGACCGGGCCATTTGGCATACCAAGGACCTGAAGTCCTTCAAAATTTTCAGAGTCATTTTGTAGGATTTTTTGACAACATTTTCTATAGAATTTATCGCTTCTGCGCCAATTCCGCACCACTTCCGGATCCAAAAAGAAAATTGTCACTACTTTTTTGGCGACGCTTTTCTTTGCTGCGTTTGGGTTTGTAAGGTTTTGGAATCCTATGTTATGTTGCAAAATCAAGCGATATTTAAAGAAATCTGACTTTTTATGCCATTGTTTACACGTAAAAAACTCTTTCCTCCCATGAGGCTCCACAAGGCAAATTTGGGGATCGGTTTATATGGGGGCTCTATTTAATTATGGACCGATATGGATTAAGTTTTGCATGGTTGTTAGAGGCCATAGACTAAATTAAGACAAAATTTTCTATAGAAAAAAAATTGTAAAAAATATTTCTATAGTCACAAAAATTTGATAAAATATTCTTTAAAAATAAAATTTTTAAAAAATTTTCTATAGAAATAAAATTTTGAGAAAATTGTCTATCGAAATAACATTTTCTATGGAAATAAAATTTTGACAATTTAGAAATAATATTCATATAAATAAAATTATGACAAAATTTTCTAGAGAAATAAAATTTTGACAAAATTTTCTAGAGAAATAAAATATTGACAAATATTTCTATGGTCATAAAAATTTTATACAATTTTCTATAAAAATAAATTTTTTGCAAAATTTTCTATAGAAATAAAATTTTGAGAAAATTTATTGAAATACAATTTTGAGAAAATTTAAAGAAATTATATTTTCAAAAAACTTTCTACAAAAAAATTGAGAAATTCTTTTTATTAGAAATTTGAGAAAATTTTCTATAAAAAAAAAATTGAACAAATTTTCTATAGAAATAAAATTTTGAAAAAATTTTCTGTAAAGTTAAATTTTGACAAAATTTTCTATAGAGATAAAATTTTGACAACATTTTCTATAGAAATAACATTTTCAGAAAATTTTCTATAAAAAAAATATCACACCATTGTCTACGAAATTAAAAATTTTCATTAAAATAAAATTTTGAGAAAATTTTCTACAAAATAAAATTTTGACAAATTTTCTTATAGAAATAAAACTTTGAGAAAATCTTCGACACAAATAAAATTTTGGGAAAAATTTCTATAAATATAAAATTTTGAGGCTCCAGAAGTCAAATTTGGGGATAGGTTTATATGGGGGCTCTATTTAATTATGGACCGATATGGATCAATTTGTGCATGGTTATTATAGGCCATACACTAAAGTAGACGTGTGTAAAATCTCATTCACATTCATTCACATTCACGAAGCAAAATATTTGTTCACGCACGATATGTTTGGTAGCCACTCACACTCACGCACGTTCACGAAATGTAAACCGGTATTCACGCACGAACTACTTTCAAAGACTCACGCTCACGCACGATTCACGACAATTAACGTGACTCACGACATTTTACAACCGGGAAAGAGGAAAGGTAACAAAATTAATAAATAGGATATAGTTCGACAGCGAAATAGAATTCAGTTATCATATCAGAAAAAATTAAATCTTGATTTTTTTCGTGAGCGTGATTTTGCAGAAATTTTATTCACGCACATTCACTAACCGATTTTATTTCTCATGCACCCTCACGCACGACATATTATTTTTAGTCCCATTCACGCACATTCACGAAAGTTTCTTCAGATTTTGACACGCGTGTTACGACAATTTCGTGTCACGCGCACACCTCAACACTAACATAAAGCCACATTGACAAATTTTTTTTATGGAAATAAAATTTTGAGAAAATTTTCTATCGAAATAAAATTTTCTATGGAAATAAAATTTTGACAATTTAGAAATAAAATTTATATAAATAAAATTTCGACAAAATTTTCTATAGAAATAAAATTTTGACAAATATTTCTATAATCATAAAAATTTGATACAATTTTCTATAAAAATAATACAAATACAAAATTTTCTATAAAATTAATAAAATTTTGAGAAAATTTTCTATCGAAATAAAATTTTCTATGGAAATAAAATTTTGACAATTTAGAAATAAAATTTATATAAATAAAATTTCGACAAAATTTTCTATAGAAATAAAATTTTGACAAATATTTCTATAATCATAAAAATTTGATACAATTTTCTATAAAAATAATACAATAACAAAATTTTCTATAAAATTAATAAAATTTGGAGAAAATTTTCTATCGAAATAAAATTTTCTATGGAAATAAAGTTTTGACAATTTAGAAATAAAATTCATATAAATAAAATTATGACAAAATTTTCTAGAGAAATAAAATTTTGACAAATATTTCTATGGTCATAAAAATTTGATACAATTTTATATAAAAATAAAATTTTTACAAAATTTTCTATAGAAATAAAATTTTGTCAAAATTTTCTATCGAAATAAAATTTTCTATGGGAATAACATTTTGACAATTTAGAAATAAAATTTTGACAAATATTTCTATGGTCATAAAAATTTGATACAATTTTCTATAAAAATAAAATTTTTACGACATTTTCTATAGAAATAAAATTTTGAGAAAATTTATTCAAATTCAATTTTGAGAAAATTTAAAGAAATTACATTTTCAGAAAACTTTCTCCAAACAATATTGAGAATTTGTTTGTAGAACTTTGAGAAAATTTACTATAAAAATAAAATTTTGGCCAAATTTTCTATGGAAATACAGTTATGAAAAAATTTTCTGTAGAATTAAATTTTGACAAAATTGTCTATAAAGATAAAATGTTGACAACATTTGCTATAGAAATAACTTTTTTACAAAATGTTCTATAAAAAAAATTCACAACATTTTCTACAAAAATAAATTTTTTTATAAAATTATATAAAATTAAAATATGGCAAAATTTTCTTTAAAAATAAAATTTGGAGAAAATTTATAGGAATAAAATTTTGACAAATTTTTCTATAAAAATAAAACTTTGAGAAAATCTTCTACACAAATAAAATTTTGAGAACATCTTTTATAAAAATAAAATTTTGGGGAAATTTTCTATATATATAAAATTTTGACAATAACGTTTTTTGTATAGAAATAAAATTGTGCCAAAATTGTCTATTGAAATAAAATGTTGACCAAATTTTCTAAAGAAATAAAATTTTGACCAAATATTCTATAAATTCAATATCTTTAAAAATTTTAATTTTCGTCTTCGCCTTCAATGTGTTCCAGTGTATAAAAATATAGCGCTTTACTTTGTTGCATTACATATCAGCAATCCTGTATATATGGAGGATATGTCTAAATTGGAACCGATTTGCATACGGCGAACCTACTCTCTTTACAAAATTTCGAGTCGATTTCAGTATAATTTCATTGATACCGTGTATATGCCGGCACATTTAAGCCAATTTTAAATTTAGTTATTTAATGAAAATTATTATGTTTGATGGTGTTTTCTTTTCTGAGAACAGAATCCCACCTTCATTTTGCCTGTACTGGAATTAGTTCTGGGCATATTTATCAAAGACCCAATATTTCTATTTCGTGTTCTTCTGAGTATTGCAAACCTATGGAAACAAGCATTTAAAAATTCTTATTATATTTAAAATTTTAATTTAATTTTTTTAATTTAATTTAATTTTGTTAAGCTTTTTCTTCTCCTAAAAGGAGACGAAAAATCGACTTAGGCCCTTTTTGATTTTAAGCCATCAATATGTGTTTTGATTTAAGATATTGAATTGTTGAATAAAATTTCAATAGGAAAATTCACAAATTTTGGATAGCCAAAAAATCTAAAAAAAAGAAGGAAGCTTTTGTGAGTTTACAAACACGATACTATACAAAAAAAAATAATTATTTAATTTCAATTAATATTAAATTAAAATAAATGAAATAAAAATAAATGTTATTAAATTTTTATTAAGAAAAATTTTAAAATAAATTAATTATTAAACTGAATTAACTCAGTGCTAATAAAATTGTTCTCTATTTAAAATGTTCTCTATTTGATTTCAGACACGACCTTAATTTATTCAATTAATTATATCCTGAACCATAAAGTAGACATTTTTTCTACGTGACTAACTTTGTTAACATATCAGAAGAAGGGAATGAAAATTCGATAAATGTGATCAATAAACTCATTTTAATTTTGTAGAGCCTTGGCTTAAAGGGACACCGTTTTCTAAGAAATTTCTTTATTTTACAATACGAAAATCTTTGAAGAAATGTCAAACTCTTTGAATGTAAGTAATAATTTTTTTTTTCAGTGTATAATGTATAAAATGGACAGCTCTGTCCGAATTTAGATTTTGTTCGCCGATTTTGTCAAAATTTTATTTCTATAAAAAAATTTGTCAAAATTTTAGTTCTATAGAAAGTTTTGTCAACATTTTATTTCTATAAAAAAATTTGTCAAAATTTTAGTTCTATAGAAAGTTTTGTCAAAATTTTTTTTCTATAGTAAATTTTTTCAAAACTCTATTCCTGTAGAAAATTTTTTTCAAAATTTTATTTCTATAGAAAATTTTGTCAAAATTTTAAAGGGTGATACGGTCAAAATTTGGTCAATATAAATTTGACGTATTTCTTTCAATTTTGCATATAAAAAACCTGAACACCCCTCATTTTGAAGCTGTGTGTGTGTGTAGAATGTTGCTCCGTTTTCTAAGAAATTTCTTTATTTTACAATACGAAAATCTTTGAAGAAATGTCAAACTCTTTGAATGTAAGTAATAATTTTTTTTTTTCAGTGTATAATGTATAAAATGGACAGCTCTGTCCGAATTTAGATTTTGTTCGCTGATTTTGTCAAAATTTTATTTCTATAAAAAAATTTGTCAAAATTTTAGTTCTATAGAAAGTTTTGTCAACATTTTATTTCTATAAAAAAATTTGTCAAAATTTTAGTTCTATAGAAAGTTTTGTCAAAATTTTTTTTCTATAGTAAATTTTTTCAAAACTCTATTCCTGTAGAAAATTTTTTTCAAAATTTTATTTCTATAGAAAATTTTGTCAAAATTTTAAAGGGTGATACGGTCAAAATTTGGTCAATATAAATTTGACGTATTTCTTTCAATTTTGCATATAAAAAACCTGAACACCCCTCATTTTGAAGCTGTGTGTGTGTGTAGAATGTTGCTCCGTTTTCTAAGAAATTTCTTTATTTTACAATACGAAAATCTTTGAAGAAATGTCAAACTCTTTGAATGTAAGTAATAATTTTTTTTTTCAGTGTATAATGTATAAAATGGACAGCTCTGTCCGAATTTAGATTTTGTTCGCTGATTTTGTCAAAATTTTATTTCTATAAAAAAATTTGTCAAAATTTTAGTTCTATAGAAAGTTTTGTCAACATTTTATTTCTATAAAAAAATTTGTCAAAATTTTAGTTCTATAGAAAGTTTTGTCAAAATTTTTTTTCTATAGTAAATTTTTTCAAAACTCTATTCCTGTAGAAAATTTTTTTCAAAATTTTATTTCTATAGAAAATTTTGTCAAAATTTTAAAGGGTGATACGGTCAAAATTTGGTCAATATAAATTTGACGTATTTCTTTCAATTTTGCATATAAAAAACCTGAACACCCCTCATTTTGAAGCTGTGTGTGTGTGTAGAATGTTGCTCCTATTTTGATTTTGGAATTCACTCTTCAGTTGTCAAAATGCCGTCCAAGTAAGAAGAGCAGCGTATCAAAATTTTGCTCGCGCATCGCGAAAATCCGAGCTACTCGCACGCAAAGCTGGCAAAATCGCTAAAAGTTGCCAAATCAACCGTTACAAATGTAATTAAAGTGTTTGGGGAACGTTTGTCGACAGCCAGGAAGTCTGGATCGGGGGGAAATCCAAAACCGGAAGCCGCTGAGACCACAAAGAGAGTTGCCGGTAGTTTCAAGCGAAACCCTAACCTCTCTCTCCGAGATGCCGCAAATAAGCTGGGTGTATCGTCTACAACCGTGCATCGAGCCAAACGAGCCGGACTATCGACTTACAAGAAGGTAGTGACTCCAAATCGCGATGATAAACAAAATACGATGGCCAAAGCGCGATCCCGGAGGCTGTACACGACGATGCTGATGAAGTTTGACTGCGTGGTAATGGACGACGAAACCTACGTCAAAGCCGACTACAAGCAGCTTCCGGGACAGGAGTTTTATACGGCAAAAGGAAGGGGAAAGGTAGCAGATATTTTCAAGCACATAAAACTGTCAAAGTTCGCAAAGAAATATCTGGTTTGGCAAGCCATCTGTACCTGTGGCTTGAAAAGCAGCATTTTCATAGCTTCCGGGCAACCAAGAAATTTACGTGAAAGAGTGTTTGAATAAACGTCTGCTGCCTTTCCTGAAGGAACACGGTTGTTCCGTACTGTTTTGGCCGGATTTGGCATCTTGCCATTACGGTAAAACGGCCATGGAGTGGTATGCCGCCAACAACGTGCAGGTGGTTCCCAAGGACAATAACCCTCCCAACACGCCAGAGCTCCGCCCAATTGAGAAATACTGGGCTATTGTCAAGCGGAACCTAAAGAAGACCAAAAAAAACTGCTAAGGACGAGCAGCAGTTCAAGGCAAACTGGCTTTCTGCGGCGAAGAAGGTGGACAAGGTGGCTGTACAAAATGTGATGGCAGGTGTCAAACGTGAGGCCCGGCAATTGGGATTTGGAAAAGCGAAAGCCTAACTGAATATATTTCCTGAATTTTATACTAATTGAACTTGAAAAAGAAATTTAATTCGATTTTTTAAATAAACGATTTCACCGATTTACACGCGTTTTCCCTTGACCAAATTTTGACCGTATCATCCTCTATTTCCATAGACAATTTTGGTCAAATTTTTATTTGTACAGAAAATTTTCTCAAAATTTTATTTCTATAGTAATTTTTTCAAAATTTTATTTCTATAGAAAATTTTGCAAAATTTTATTTCTATAGAAAAAGTTGTTAAAATTTTATGTCTATGGAAAATTTTCTCAAACTTTTATTTCTAGAGATATTTTGGTCAACATTTTATTTCTACTGAAAATTTTCTCAAAATTATATTTCTATATCAAATTTTCTCAAAATATGAAGTATTTGAGATTTTATCGAAATGTTGATCTAAATACTAAGTTTTACAGAGTATATTATAGTCGGCCGTCCAATTTAAGGCTTTCTTTATTTGTTTTTTACTAAAATTGTGTTTCGTCCCATAACGTTAGATTTAAATTTTAACCCCCATTTTCATGAAGCTCCGTTAGTGCTTCGTTAGCTAACGAAGTTTTAAACCGTACTATGGATATACCTGTTTTTTTGCCTATGTATTCCACATACCAGTTAGGAACTTAACTGCTGCAAATTTTTCAGTTAAAGTTAACCTGAGATAAGATATTTCCAAATTACTTTTTGTTAACTAGCAGTTAAAGCCTAACGAAGCTAAATGAAAATGGCCGTAAGTACATAAATCGGTTGAGGTTCAAATTCATACATATGGGAATATAAACCTTTATATAGCTCGTATTTACGGTACCACTTGTACAAAAATGTCTTAGTGTGACGGAAAAAATGGAATTCAAAATTGTAAAAATGTCTTTAGTGCCATACGAAGTTCAAGATGGGCGCATTATTGGAAAAATAAACAAATTTTAAAAAATGCTCAACTATTTTGTGGGAGAATTTAGTAAACCTTTATGCCTCATTTGTGCATAATTTTGCCCCTTTTTAAGAATTTAACTAATGTTCGCAAATATTTATTAAAGCCAAGAAAACTTTCTTTAATTTTTTTTAACTTAAATAGAGTTAAATCCGCTTTAATCGGGTTAATTTTTTTTAGTGTATAGTAAAAAATTTTCTTACCCATGAAAACCCTCTTACCACTACGGAAACGGAAGAGAAATAAAAATAGAAATATTTCATGTAATCTTTGATGTTTTCGTAATCTACCTTCCCTTGCTTTAAATCGTTTTGAAACTTGCCGATTTAAAAAAAAAGGCATAAATGGGGAATTCTAACCAAATCAAGAGAATTTTACATTTGCCACATGTGTAGTACACTTATAGCTAAGGTGAAATTGGTATTTCCCCCAAAAAGTAACAAAACAAAATACAGGTCAGTCAATAGAAAAGAATCACATGTGAATAGCACACATGTAAGACACCAATGGCTCAAGTGCTAGCCAAGATTCTGGCCAAAGTAACGATTAAACCAAGGCATGTTAAGGAAATTCCTCCAATAAGTCAGTAAAGCAAAAATCCCACAATCATCCTTATGATTATGTATAGGTCGATAGAGAGTAGAGTATATGCTCGAGGTGATCTTAAAGGTTTGAGGAGAAAAATTCTTGAAGATTTTTTTTAAATTTAAGCACTAGTATCCTCGTTTTTCTTTATAATCTAAATCATCTAGAGGATGTGAGTGATTATGATAATGCCTTTATCTCCTTAGATAGCCCATAAATTCATAGATATTTCCTCATTTATTTGACCCTTTGATTTCTATTTCCCCCCCCCCCTTCCCTTTCCCCACCGCAACACAAAAAAATCTATTATAGCTTTTCTTCGTTATTTAAACGTAATCACATTATACGGTATCAGTTTTTGTTGTTTTATGTCATGTCCATCTCTCCCTCTCTCTCTCTCTCTCTCTCTCTCTCTCTCACACGCACTCTCTCGGTGAGCATATTCCATTTAATATTAAACGGAAGTATCACCATTACATAAAAGAATTTCCTCTTTTCCACTTGCCAATGGTTGTGGGTAAGTGAGTGAATATGTGTGTGACTGTGTATGCGGGGGCCATTATAGGAACCCCATGAGGCTTTTAATCAGATACAGTGATTTGACGAAATAGATTTCCTTGACCAGAACAAAAATAATGATTACAATTACATATACACTGAGAAAAAATGTTTGCTTAATTGTAATGATAAGGTGATCTACATTGTAGGACACATTCTTTGAAAATTATCAACGGCAATTTTCGGTAATACATAAAAAGTAATTTAGTCACTCGAAAAAAGAAAATCACCTGGTTGAAAGAATTTGAGCTTTATTGATGGGTTTTAAAATTGACTCTAAGACGCAATATTTTTAAAATAATTATATTTTGAAAAAAAAAGTGAGTTTATCGGTTTTATAAAATTCAGATTTACTTTCATTTTTATTTCCCTAGAAGATAGTCTTGTAACAATACGGTAGTAACAGTCAACTACTCAACTAGTGACTATCTCAATTCTTAGAAGGTAGTAATTGGTTTTTTTCAATATTGACAAAAAATTTACAAAGCTAGCTAATGATATTGTTCACAGAAAAAAACATCTTCACATACTTATTCAGTTAAGAAAATTATTAAAAAGTATTTATTAAATTAAAAATAAAATATTTAATGTCTCATTAAATTATGCATTAAATAAAAACCTATTGCAAATTAAAAATAACATTTTCTATTAACATCGAAAAATTTATCCACAAATTGGTTCATTATATTTTTACTCAAATCCAAATCGGAAAATACATAAAAAAGTGCAGCATCATGTGCACTTATCAAGAATACTATTTCAGGTGAATTAGGCTGAAGTATGCAATTAAAAAATGCAATAAATAATTGAATGTCTCATTTAAACATTAATTCAGTTTTAAAGTTAAAAATCTACCAAACTTAAAAAAAATGTGTAGAATTTTAAATGTTGTAACGAGTGTAGATTGCGCCAAAATAAGCAAAGTTACCACTTCTACAAAAAAGCAGAACATTTTGTCAAAATTTTGTTTCTGTTGAAAATTTTGTCAAAACTGTATTTCTGTAGAAAAAATTTCTCAAAATGTTATTTCCAAAAAAGTTTTTTTTTGCAAAATTTTATTTCTATAGCAAACTTTTTGTCAAAATTTTATTTCTATAGAAAATTTTTGTCAATTTTTTTTTCAAAATTTTATTTATTTGTAAAGTTTGTAAGGCTTGAAGTGATGTTGTAATAAAACAAAATAAAATCTTAGTTTTTAATAGCGTTTTATTTTTAATTATTTCTAATATTTCAAACACCATCGTTGTCCGTCCTTAGGGAAATTAAATGTTTAACTGAAGACGGACAACGATGGTATTCGAAATATTGGAAATAATTAAAAATAAAACACTATAAAAAACTAATGCCTGTATTCATAATAATTTATTGAAAGTTTATGGAAGGAATTTGTATGGTAATAGTAGGTTAAAAGTTTACATTAACTTTTATGAATATGGGGGTAAGATTTTATTTTGTTTTATTACAACATCAAGCCTTACAAACTTTATAAATAATTATATTAAAAGGTCAAATATACAACAACTACAAAATTTTATTTCTATAGAAAATTTTGTCAATATTTTATTACTATAGAAAATTTTGTCAAAATTTTATTTCTAAAGAATATTTTGGCAAAATTTTATTTCCATAGAAAATTTTGTCAATATTTTATTACTAAAGAATATTTTGTCAAAATTTTATTTCTAAAGAATATTTTGTCAAAATTTTATTTCCATAGAAAATTTTGTCAAAATTTTATTTCCATAGAAAATTTTGTCAAAATTTTATTTCCATAGAAAATTTTGTCAAAATTTTATTTCCAAATAAAATTTTTTTGTCAAAATTTTATTTCTAAAGAATATTTTGTCAAAATTTTATTTCCATAGAAAATTTTGTCAAAATTTTATTTCCATAGAAAATTTTGTCAAAATTTTATTTCCATATAAAATTTTGTCAAAATTTTATTTCTATAGAAAATTTTGTCAAAATTTTATTTCTATTGAAAATTTTGTCAAAATTTTATTTCTATTGAAAATTTTGTCAAAATTTTATTTCTATAGAAAATTTTGTCACAATTTTATTTCTATAGAAAATTTTGTAACAATATTATTTCTATAAAAAATGCTGTCAAAATTTTATTACTATAGAAAATGTTATCAAAATTGTATTTCTATAGAAAATTTTGTCTAAATTTTGCCATAATGTTGTCTCTATAGAAAATATTGTAAACATTTTATTTCTATACAAATTTTTTTTCAATATGTTATTTCTATAGAAAACTTTTTCAATATTTTATTTCTTTACAAAATGTTATCAAAATTTTATTTCCATAGAAATTTTTTTTCAAAATTTTATTTTTTATAGAAAATTTTGCAAAAATTTTATTTCCATAGAAAATTTTGTCAACATTTTATTTGTATAGAAAATTTTGTCAAAATTTTATTTCTATAGAAAATTTTGTAAAACTTTTATTTCCATAGAAAATTTTGTCAACATTTTATTTTTATAGAAAATTTTGTCAAAATTTTATTTCTATAGAAAATTTTATCGAAATATTATTACTATAGAAAATTTTGTCAAAATTTTATTTCTATTGAAAATTTTGTCAAAACTTTATTTCTATTGAACATGTTTTCAAAACTTTATTTTTATAGAAAATTTTGTCAACATTTTATTTCTATAGAAAATTTTGTCCAAATATTATTTATATAAAAAATTTTGTCAAAATTTTATTTCTATAAAAAATTTTGTCAAAAGTTTATTACTTTAGAAAATGTTATCAAAATTTTATTTATATAGAAAATTTTGTCAAAATTTTGCGAAAATTTTGTTTCTATAGAAAATATTGTCAAAATTTTATTTCTATTAAACATTTTGTAAAATTTTTATTTCTATAGAAAATTTTGTCAAGAATTTTATTTTATAGAATATTTTGGCAAAATTTTATTTCTATAGAAAAATTTGTCAAATTTTTATTTCTATAGAAAGTTTTGTTAAAATTTTATTTCTACAGAAAATTTTGTCAAAATTTTATTTCTATTGAATATTTTATCAAAATTTTGTTTCTATTGAAAATTTTGTCAAAATTTTATTTCTATAAAAATTTTTGTCAAAAGTTTATTACTATAGAAAATTTTGTCAAAATTTTGCCAAAATTTTGTCAAGATTTTGCAAAAATATTGTTTCTATAGAAAATATTGTCAAAATTTTATTTATATAGAAAATTTTTTCAATATTTTATTTCTTTGTGGCTGAGTGTGCTAAAGCGTTCAGTTAAGGTGCCAACAGACCCAGGTTCAACCCCCGGTGAAAGCGAAGAAGGTTTTCAGCTTGTAAAAATTAGATAATAAGAAAATAAAAGTATAACAAAAACAAGTAAGACAAGTCTAAAGTCGGGCGGAGCCGACTATATTTTACCCTTCACCACAATGTAGACAAACATTTGTGTTACCATCTCAACTACTTCAAATTTGCTGGGAGCAAAATAAAAGTTTGCATTTCCAGATACGAATACTTGTAATGGAGACAATTTTTTGTACTTTTATAAAAACTCTAGAATTAAAATTTAAATCGTCTAACGCCCTGGGATGAAATGTTAGTAGAAAATATGGGAAATATGAAGCGAGAGAAATTTTTATGCAATTGTACAAAAGAGCATTTATGATTTATCAGACAAAATTTGAAGCAAGTCATGGCTTTTGAGGCCATATAAGTCCAAATCGGCGAAAGATATATATGCGAGCTATATCTAAATCTCTACCGATTTTAGCTAAATTTGGCACATATAACTATACCATTAAACGTACCTCTCGTGCAAAATTTTAAACAAATTACGGCAAAACTCTGGCATTTAAGGCAATATAAGTGCAAATCGGGCGAAAGATATATATGGGAGCTATATCTAAATCTGAACCGATTTCCATCAAATTTACCAAGCATTGGTAAAATGTCAATTCTACTCTCTGTGCAAAATTGCACTAAAATCGGTGGTAAACTTTGGCCTCTGTGGTCATATGAGTCTAAATCGGACGATAGATATATATGGGAGCTATATCTAAATCTGAACCGATTTGGCTGATATTTTGCAAGCTTTTCGTTTGATAATCACGCCAATTAGGACCAGATCGGGGATAAATATATATGGCAGCTATATCTAAATCTGAACCGATTTTTTCCAAAATAAATAGCGATTGTCGGACTTAAACTGCTACCTGAACTTTGCACACAAACATACATGAACAGACGGACGGACAGACAGACGGGCATCGCTAAATCGACTCAGAATTCAATTCTAAGACGATCGGTATACTCAGACCTTTCCTTCTTAGCGTTACATACAAATGCACAAACATATTATACCCTGTACCACAGTAGTGGTGAAGGGTATTAAAACTGATAAAAAAAGTCAATTTAAAACAAGTATATACGGCCGTAAGTTCGGCCTGGCCGAAGCTTATGAACCCTCCACCATGGATTGCGTAGAAACTTCTACTGAAGACTGTCATCCACAATCGAATTACTTGGGTTGCGGTAACACTTGCCGATGGCAAGGTATCTTAAAACTTCCTAACACCGTAATATATACCACATAGTCCATACGTGGTATATATTAAACTAAAACGGCCGATTAAATACGTATATAATTCAGTTTAAAGTTTCTATAGAAATAAAATTTTGACAAAATAAAATTTTGACAACATTTTCGATAGAAGTAAAATTTGGAAAAAATTTTCTATAGAAATAAAATTTGGAAAAAATTTTCTATTGAAATAAAATTTTGACAAAATTTTCTATAGAAATAAAATTTGGAAAAAAAATTTCTATAGAAATAAAATTTTGATAAATTTTCTATAGAAATAAAATTTTGACAAAATTTTCTATAGAAATAACATTTTGACAATGTTTTCTATAAAAATTAAAATTTTGGTAGATTATTTTTGGCTCGAGTGACAACCATGATTATGAACCGATATGGACCAATTTTTGTGTGATTGGGGATCGGCTATATATAATTATGGACCGATATGGACCAATTCTTGCATGGTTGTTAGAGACCATATACTAACACCACGTACCAAATTTCAACAGGATCGGATGAATTTTGCTCCTCTAAGAGGTCAAATCTGGGTATCGGCTTATATGGGGGCTATATATAATTATGGACCGATATGGACCAATTTTGGCATGGTTGTTAGAGACAATATAGTAATACAACGTACCAAATTTCAATCGGATCGGATGAAATTTGCTTCTCTTAGAGCAATCGCAAGCCAAATTTGGGGGATCGGTTTATATGGGGGCTATACGTAAAAGTGGACCGATATGCACCAATTTTGGCATGGTTGTTAGAGACAATATAGTAACACAACGTACCAAATTTCAATCGTATCGGATGAAATTTGCTTCTCTTAGAGGCTCCGCAAGCCAAATCGGGGGATCGGTTTATATGGGGGCTATATATAATTATGGACCGATATGGACCAATTCTTGCATGGTCATTAGAGACCATATACTAACACCATGTACCAAATTTCAGCCGGATCGGATGAAATTTGCTTCTCTTAGAGCAATCGCAAGCCAAATTTGGGGCTCTGTTTATATGGGGGCTATACGTAAAAGTGGACCGATATGGACCAATTTTTGCATGGTTGTTAGAGACCATATACTAACACCATGTACCAAATTTCAGCCGGATCGGATGAAATTTGCTTCCCTTAGAGCAATCGCAATCAAAATTGGAGAAAAAATTTAAAGAGCAAAAGTTTTTTTTTAAATTTCCCCATCCAAACGAACTTTCACGGTACAACTTCTATGGAAATTTAAAGGATACAAAAATGGAGTACTTCCGTCCTCTGAAAATCCCATGTAAAATTCAATAAAGATGATCCATGTTTGCACTAGGTTAGGTTAGGTTAGGTGGCAGCCCGATGTATCAGACACACTTAGACTATTCAGTCCATTGTGATATCACATTGGTGAACTTCTCTCTTATCACTGAGTGCTGCCCGATTCCATGGTAAGCTCAATGACAAGGAACCTCGTTTTTATAGCCGAGTCCGAACGGCGTTCCACATTGCAGTGAAACCACTTAGAGAAGCTTTGAAACCCTCAGAAATGTCGCCAGCATTACTGAGGTGGGATAATCCATCGCTGAAAAACTTTTTGGTGTTCGGTCGAAGCAGGAATCGAAGCCACCATCTTTTTGTTTGCACTACTTCAGGATCACAAATTGGGGATCCAAGCAAATTTTATGGAAGCTGGGTTAATCAAAAATGTTTTTTTTTACATTAAGGAAAATGTGCGTTAGTTCAAAGATATACGACTTTAATGGAGGGACGCAAACTTCTAAAATATGTGTCCTAAATTTAATAAAAAATTTTTTTTTGAAGCAAAGATTATAAATTTTCTTTTAATTAAAATTTCATTATTTTAAAGAGATTTGTCCTTAATATTATGTAAATTGTGCATTCTACAATTTAGGTTGCATTTTCTTTAATACCACGTATACATTTTTTCCAGGGCTCTCAACAAGAAGGTTACTTTAATACTAAGATTTTATTCTTTCCTTAAAATTTTTGGTATTGAAAATACGACTTTGTTTTTTTTTTTTAATTGATTACGATTTGTGTCATAGTTTAAAGTATGCTAAGCCTAAATTAAAAATTTAATTGTGGCCCACAACAAATCCTTAATTATATTCCAATATTATTATATGCCATCGCTACGAACCACTGTTTCGATATTTTGTAATCTCTAGCATATAAATTCTCGATTTAATAATGGTATAAACGGAAAAACTCATAAAACTCCCAATATGCCATAGACCCGCACCGTATGGGGTTAACAATGCCTGCAAATGGACGAAGCTATATAATCTCTAGTCCATATACCACCGGAAGCCCTCCGCCCCACACCATGAATAAATGAAGGAGAAGAAGAAAACTGCTGATGATGAAAATGATGATGACAGCACAAAGTACATAGATATTCAAAATGGATGAGAGGTTGAACGTGATATCAAAAAAAAAAAAAAAAAAACAAAAGACAAAAAATCATAACCATATAAGGGGAGAAATTTAATCCTACCATATTGGGGGGACCTAGAAGGGGGAACTTAAAGGAGGATCCTAGTGCGAAGAAATAAAACCAAAAAAAACTGACAACTAAACGAGCAAAATATAAAACGAGTATATTGAAAAGCCTGAGTACTTAAGGAACAAGTGAAAAATGCTTCACATGGAGAGCAAGACCCAAATAGCAAAAAGCAACAACAAAATAGCATGAGCGTAACCCAATCCCATAAACTACAAGCAGACACGCAATAGCAGCAACACTCACAACACATCATGACTATGGTGGGTTGTTGGTGGAGCAACATGAATGAAAAGTAGAGTAAGAAGACCAAAATTCGATTACTACTACAGCTATACAACAGCAAAAAAAGGGAAGTAACACTGCTCATAAGAAGAGGGCCACCAAATAGGGATTTCCCTGCATTATCTCTTACCATACATTTGCCTATTAGAGGGCCTACAAACAATATGGGCTACAGCTATATGCTGCTGCTTCTTCTTCTTCGCTATCATCTCTTCCTTAAGATGAGAAACTATGGCTCTCATCTTTCAAGTACCCTCTCATAAAGACGGCGTATGCGCTCCATTTTTATATACTAAGAGAGAAAGAGACAAATCTTGGGTATTACACTGGCTACTCTCACATAGAGGGTTTTTTTTCTCGTGTTTGATGATGGTGATACAAAAACAAGGATATGTCTGCTCAAAGGCAATTGGTGTTGATGATGGCCTTAAGAGCTCTTCTCTCCGGGCCAGTCAAGTAAGTAAGTAAATGAGTGTATGGGCGAGTGTGTGTGTGTATGTTTGTTGTTATTCTAAAGAGAGTGGTGCTTAAGGCTGAAAAGGACATGAGAGCCCACTTAGCTTATATACATACACATTGTCACACACACACACACATACACACTTGGTTTTGGAATTTTATAGATGGTGAATGGGTTTTTCGTTGGCCCGAGGTGAAAGTGGATTTGTTTGGGTTTTTCAATGGTGCTGGTGGTGCGCTGCTGCAACAGCAGCCATTGCCCTGCCTCTGCCCCTGATGATGATGGTGGTGGTGGTGGTAGTTGGGAAATTCTATGTCAAGACACGGGGTTTTTCAGCCAACCACCGGCAAACTGCTAAAATTTGGTTGGAATTATGTTGAGTTCTTGTTTACAAGTTAGTTGTCGATGACACTTCAAATTGTAAGCATCAGTATCATAACGACGACGCGTCCTCTCCTCAAACAAAAACGAGAAAATTCAAAGAGAACGAAACAAAAAAACCCAAAAACCGTTTGTCCTTTTCAAAACTCCCCACCATCGGAATATTTTATTATCAGAAAAAACCCAAGACAAAAATTGCACAATATAAAAAACCCAAAGAGTGTAAAAAAAACCAAATTTTTCTCAAAAGTCAAGGATATTTTTATTGCTCAAGGATTACCAGAGTGAAGTGAAAAAGTGATATATTTGAAAAAAAAGTGTTTTTAAAAATCATAAAAAATTTTTGAGAATTTTTTTTAAATCCCCCTCATAAATATTAACGGCTTCAAAGTGGCTGAAAAAAGGAAACGTTCCCCCTCGCCCTCGTCGGCCGGGGGTTCACCAACGCGTCGCAAGTCTTGTGAATCTTCAGCGGCTTCCGATAGTCAACGAAGTCATTCACCAGCTGCATCACCACACAAAGATTCCGATATATCGGTATGTTCACCTATGCCCACACCCAAACAACGACAAGCCCGTTCACGATCACGTTCACCCTCGCCCCCACCACGCACCTCTACACCCACTGCCAGTGTTGTACGCTCGGCAGAAAAGCTAAGACGTGAAGATGCCCAACCCGCCAAAACCAATACCACAACAGTTCCGGTGAATACCGCTACATTGGGTCAACAGGATCATTTGAGAATACCCACGGGAGCGACGGGTTTCAGTGGATTTCCCTCATTGCATAGTATGAGTAGTCTTATGGTGCCCTCGGCAGCAGCCGCAGCTGTTGCGGCGGCTCCTTTTTTGCCTTGGTCACCTATGCTCTTACCGCATTGGGGTCATGCCTTATTGCCAGCGGCTTTCTATCCGGCGGCTTTGCGTAATGCTCTACCGGGGTAAGGATATAAATATTGATATTGAAAAGAATACAGGACATAATTATGGTCAATAATGCACAAAAATATCATTGAAATTGAGTTAATGAAATTTTTCTTTGCTACATAAAAAAACATTTTCATTAGGGCTATGAACATTTTCGTTAATACTAAGAAAGGTTTCATTATTTATTAAAACAAAAAAATCGGTATGAAATTGAAAAGTTCATTTGAAATACAAAAGAAATAGAAAAAAATAGCGTAGGTGCTGAACATTTCTGTTTTTCAATGAATGTTTTCGGTTCTATGTTAAGCTATACGATAAAGGACCTTCATTTTTTAAATGACTCCAAAGAGCTTTTCACCCCATATATATATATGTAGAAGCCTATTTAGGGAAGCTGTAAATCACTCAGAAATGTTAATGACATTTCTGAGACCAGATAAAGCACCGCCGGAAATTGGGATTGAACTCATTATCCTTTGCAAGATGGGCATGGTAACTATTGCTTACCGATGACTCTCAGTGTAACTTAATTAGATTCAATTAATTTGAAACTAATTAAATTAAGCAATTTCAATTGAACCATATTTTATTAAAAGTAATTGATTAATTTTATTTAAAGCAAAATAAAATAAAATAGAATAAAATAAAATAAAATAAAATAAAATAAAATAAAATAAAATAAAATAAAATAAAATAAAGTAAAGTAAAGTAAAGTAAAGTAAAATAAAATAAAATAAAACAAAATAAAATAATTAGAATACATTTAGTTACACAAAATAAATTACATTTTTTTACATTAGTTTAGATTCAATGAAGTTCAATTATAATAATTTATTTAAAATTAATTAAATTAAAACTAAATTGAATTAAATAATTTTAAACCAAAAATTATTAAATCAAATTGAGTTAATTTAATTTATTTGATTTAAATTATTATAAAAAAAATAATTTTGTACAATTTAAACAAAGTTAAATATATTTATAATAATTTAAATGAAATAAATTACAATTATATTAATTTATTTAAAATTAATTATATTAAATAAAATACAATACAATAAAGTGAAAATTACTTAAGTAAGTCAAGTAACTTAAATAAAGTAAATTAAGTTGTACAAAATTAAATTATCTTTTTTTGTAATTAATTAAATTAAAATAAACTTAATTAAGTTAAATTAGCTTAAACCAACATTAATTAATTTAAATTATACAAAATTTATATATATAATATTTTAAATTAACTTAATTTCAAATACAATAATTTATTTAAAATAAAAATACATTTATTTAAGTTAAAGTAACCATTTTTTTAATTGCACAAAACTAAATAATGTTAAATTATTTGGCCCATTATTATCCTAAAAGATATTTGGCCCATTATTATCCTAAAAGATACAATTTAAATAAAATAACATAAAATAAAATAATATAGAGTAAATAAAAATATAAAAAATGCAAAAAATACAAAAAACTAAATAGAGTAAAATGAAATAAAATAAAATATATTAAAATAAACTAAACTAAATAAAATAGAAATAAATAAAATAATGTAAATTCAGTTGCACAAATCAAACTTAATATATTTTAAATTAATTTATATTAAATTAATTTCAATAATATAAATTTTTATAATTTATTTAAAATTAATTAAATTAAATTTTAATTAAATTAAATTAGTTTGAACCACAATTAATTGATTAAATTATACAAATATAAATTATGTTAAATTTGTTTCACCCATATTTCTCCATAACAACCTATAAGAGACAACTTAATTTAATTTAATTTAATTTAATGCAAACTAAATTTAAATAAAATAGAATTAAATTAAAAAATATAATAAAATATAATAAAATAAAATAAAGTAAAATAAAATAAAATAAAATAAAATAAAATAAAATACAATACAATAAAATAAAGTAAAATGAGATAAAATAAAATAAAGTAAAATAAGATAATTTAATGCAAACTAAATTTAAATAAAATAGAATTAAATTAAAAAAAATTCAAAAATAAAATAAAATAAAGTGAAATAAAATAAAATAAAGTCAAATGAGAGAAAATACAATAAAATAAAAAATACTAAAGTAAAGTAAATTAGCATATACTAATTAAGTTTATTTACATTCAATGAAATGAAATGAAACATATTTCTCCATAACATCTTATAAGAGACAACTTAATTTTATTTAATTTAATGCAAACTAAATTTAAATAAAATAAAATAAAAATAAAGTAAAATGAGATAAAATAAAATAAAAATGTCTAAAGTAAAGTAAATTAACATACACTAATTAAGTTTATTTACATTAAATGAAATAAAATGAATTCGATTAAAATTTATCCATATTTATTCTTAACATCTTATACGAGACAATTTAATTTTATTTAAATTAATATAAAATAAATAAAATAAAATATAATAAAACAAAGTCAAAATAAGTAAATTAAAGTAAATTCGGTTCCATTTAAACGAAAATGTACACAAATTAAATTTATTTAATTTAAATTAAATAATTTTAAATTATAAGAAATAGAACAACACAATAAAATAAAATAAAAAAATAATTAAAGTAAAGTAAATTCAGTTACACAAATTAAATTTTTTTTAAGTTAATTGAAATAAAATTATAATTTATCCATATTTATTCTTAACATCTTATATGAGAAAATATAATTTTATTTAAAAGTTAGGTTAAAGTGGCAGCCCGATTAAGATTCAGGCTCACTTAGACTATTCAGTCCATTGTGATAATTTTTTAATAATAATTATTTAAAAGTAAGTAAATTAAAGTAAATTCAGTTCCGTTTAGTCTAAAATTACACAAATTAAAAAATAAAATAAAATTTACACAAATTAAATTAAATTTATTTAATTTAAATTAAATGATTTTAAATTATAAAAAATAAAAACAATGAAATAAAAACACAATAAAATAAAAATAAAAAAAATAACCATAGTAAAGTAAATTCAGTTACACAAATTAAGTTTATTTACAGTAATTGAAATTTAGTTCTTAACATCTTATACGAGACAATTTAATTTTATTTAATTTAATGCAAACTAAACTAAATAAAAAAATACAGTATAATAAAAAAAATAAGTAAATTAAAATAAATTCAATTCCATTTAATCTAAAATTTACACAAATTAAATTAAATTAATTTAATTTAAATAAAAGAACTTTTAATTATAATAATTTATATAAAACTAATAAATATGAATTGAATTAAATTAGATTAGACTAAAAAAATAAATTTAATTAAATTATACTAAAAAAATTTTATAATTTTTTTAATAAATTAATTGTGACTCATATATTTCCCCTTAAAAAGGGGAATGCTCAGGAATGTCCGTTCACAGACAATAAATACAGTAAAACCTCTCAAACTTGGACCCTTTGAAAAGCGGACACTTCTCAAAAGTGGACAATTGACGTGAGGCGTTTTCTATATTATTCCTTAAAATTCAAATTAACCTCCCATAAGTGGGCACTTCCCAAATGTGGAAAAAATTCAGGTGCCTGTGGCTATCCACTTCTGTGAAGTTTCACTGTATAACCATTATTATAACCATTATTAAAAATTCATTAAATAATATCTTAATCAATCTAAAATTCAATGATTTCATTAAGTGAATTAATAAATAAATTTTTTTATTGGATCAATTTAAGTTTTAACTGGCGTCGTTGATTTATAAAAAAATATATTTTATTAAAAAAAAAATAATTTAAAGCAATACAATTTCATTTAAAAATTTAAACCATTTTATTGACCATTATTAAAAATTCATTAAATAATATCTTAATCAATCTAAAATTCAATGATTTCATTAAGTGAATTAATAAATAAATTTTTTTATTGATTTTAACTGGCTTCGTTGATTTAAAAACAAAAACAAAATATTTTATTCAAAAAAAAAAAAAAAATAATTTAAAACTTAATACAAATTCATTTAAATATTGAAACCATTTTATTGAAAAATGTTTTTTGTTTTTGAATATTTCTTATTTATTTAGCTCTACAAGATCTACAAAAAAATATATATTAAAATGATTTTGTGAAATCGCCTACAGATTTTCATTTGTAAAACTTTGCGAAATGGCTTAAATCAAATCCTTGGGATTTTATTTTCATTTTTGTACTTGCTAACCAGTTTATAATTAAATCTTAATTTAAATCTGGATATTTCCCCTCAAGATAGGGAATTTTGCACGTAATTTCCTTTTGCACATATGTTGATCCAAAAACAAAAATTCCAATATAGCCCAGACTCATCCTTGGATTTAATATCTCTCACAGCAAGGCGCGTTCAAGATCATCGCGATTTACTGGTCATTGCCAAATTTGGTTTTTTCTTCGTCTATTTTTGCCAATAAAAAAAACCAAACGAATCTTACTGATATGCTGTAATAGATAGATGGGGAATTTCGATTGAAAAATTCCCATAGGTGAGCTAGGAAAAACCATAAGAAAATTTCAAAAATATGTTCAACACGTGTTGACCAGACATGGAAAGTTCACCATTACCATTGGCGGCATGATGTCTGAGTTGTAAGAGAGAACACGGGGATTCCTCACTGCAGCCAAGTTGCCGTAAAAGGAATTTCCTGTAGCAGTAGTCACCCATAGGGCAATGCACAGGATATTGATCCTTCATGGGCAAGGTAGTTAAGGCCATTGGACTACGCTCACACACAGAAGAGAGTAAGGTTGATGATTATCATTTCAAAGGTGTCAAAATTGTGTGTGCATGTTGCTAAGTAGGTGGCCAAACGTATACGTATTTCCCTCTCTTGCTTTTTTTCTATGTCCATAGCCATGGTATTACCCCGCTGCAAGGCGTGGGAATTTTTGTTTAAATTGCGAAAATTTTTCTAAATTTTTTGGGTATTCACACCGGAAAAACCTTTCCTACTCAAAGAACCAACTCACATGTGTTTTGTATTAACAACACTTTTGTGGTTTTATGGACAGACGGAAATTCTAGGGACGGACATGCAAAAACAAAAATCCCTGGTCAACAGGTAACCAGTTTACATTTTGGGTTTGCCCTAAATCCTTGTCTAACTACTAAATTGAAGCGTGCCTAGAGGCTATTCTAAGTTAATTCGCCTGAGGATTATAGGAGATTTGCGTTAATTGTTGATGGTATTAAATTAAAGAAAAATCAAAAGTGACCTTCTAGTTCATCTCATAGGGAGTTTAACTTGGAGGTTTTAATATTGATTGAATTTTTAAAAATATATATATTTTCTATAGTTAGGCCGCCCAAAGAAAAATTTTGAGAGACTACAAGAAAAATGTGTGAATAATCTGGGTGATTTAAATTTAAAATAAAATAATCTTTAACACATTTTAGAATAAACATAAAGAAATGATGGTCAGACTAAATGAAAAAAAAAATGAAGAAAACAAAAGACAAGTAATATTTTTTGTAATCACCCAATCCTCTGCATTAAAATTTTAATATATTACATTCATTGATTTAAATATTTTTTAATTAATTTAAAAAATATTTGTTGAAATTTATAAAGCCATATACAAGAAATAAATTAAATTGAAATAAAATATATTAAATAATATTGTATAGAATTAAATTTAAAATTACATTTTATTTTTTTTAATTTAAAATTTTTAAATTCACAAATTAATTAAATTAAAAAAATTTTTAATAACAAATTAATTAAATTTAATTTTTTAATTTGGTAGAATACAAGAAAAACTTGTGAATAATCTGGGTGATTTAAATTTAAAATAACATAATCTTTAACACATTTTAGTATAAACATAAAGAAAAGATGGTCAGACTAAATGAAAAGTGTGGGAAAAAAGGATCTGGTGATTACAAAAAAAAATCTCTTCATTAAAATTTTAATATATTAAAATTATCCATTTAAATAATTATTTTTATAATTTAATTTAATTAAATGCAAGAAATAAATTAAATTGAAATAAAATATATTAAATTATTTTTTTATTTAAATTTTAAATTCAAAAATTAGTTAATATAAAAAAAAATTGTTAATAATAATTTAAACATAAAGAAAATATGGTCAGACTAAATGAAAAGTGTGGAAAAAACGGATCTGGTGATTACAAAAAAAAATAAATTTTCTTCATTAAAATTTTAATATATTAAAATTATCCATTTATATAATTATTTTTATAATTTAATTTAATTAAATGCAAGAAATAAATTAAATTGAAATAAAATATATTAGGTTAAAGTGGCAGCCCGAGTAAGATTCAGGCTCACTTAGACTATTCAGTCCATTGTGATAAAATAAAATATATTAAATAATATATTAAATTATTTTTTTTTTATTTAAATTTTTAAATTCAAAAATTAATTAATATAAAAAAAAATTTTAATAATAAATTAGAAAAAATTTTCTTAATTTAAGACTAACTAAATTGAATTTAATTTTTTAATCTATGAAAATACAAGAAAAATCTGTGAGTTTTCTGGGTGATTTAAACTTAAAATAAAATAATCTTTAACAAATTTTAGAATAAACATAAAGAAACAATGGTCAGACTAAATGAAAAGTGTGGAGAAAAAAAACGAATCTGATGATTACAAAAAAATAGTTTGTTTTTAATCACTAAATCCTCTGCATTAAAATTATGCAAGAAATAAATTAAATTGAAATAAAATATATCAAATAATATTGTATAGAATTCAATTTTAAATTGAATTATTTTTCTAATTTAAAATTTTTAAATTCAAAAATTAATTAATTTAAAAAAAAATTGTTAATACTAATTTAGAAATAATTTTCTTAATTTTAAACTAATTTAATTGAATTTAAATTTTTAATATATATTTTTTAAATATGGGAGAATACAAGAAAAACTTGTAAATAATCTAGACGATTTCAATTTAAAATAAAATAATATTTAACACATTTTAGAATAAACATAAAGAAAAGATGGTCAGACTAAATGAAAAATGTGGAGAAACCAAAAACGAATGTGGTGATTACAAATAAACTATTTTTGTAATAACCATATATCCATTACAAAGATATGCATTTATACAATTTTTTTTTTATAATTTAATTTAATTTTCTTGTATTTGGATTTATTAGTTTATAGATCCAAATAAAAGAAATAAATTAAATTGAAAAAAAATATTAAATAATATTGTATAGAATTCCAATTTTAAATTAAATTATTTTTTTAATTTAAAATTTTAAATTAAAAAATTAATTGATTTAATTTAAATTGTTATACCCTAAACCACACAGTCGTTAAAGGATTTTTAACAAAAAAATATACTAAATAAGATTACATAGCATCAAAGTAAATTATTTTTTAATATACATTTTTAAATTAAAAAAATGAATTACAAAATAATTGCTGAAATTGATAAAGTCAATTATAAGAAATAAATTAAGTTGAATTAAAATATTTTAGCTTATATAACATAGCATTAAATTAAATAATTTAAAATTATAGCTGATGGCCTTAGCAGCCAATGCTACTTTTTTATCATACATTTACTGTATGATTAAAATAAACAATAAATAAATAAATAATTTAAAATTAAATTATTTTTGTTTTAATTTACTCTTTTAAAATTAGAAAATTAATTAAATTAAAAAATACTTATTAAAAGTAATTTATTATATTTATAGGTAATTATATATCAAAAACAATTTTTAATATAACACATAGTAAATAATATTCCATAGCATTAAATTAAATAATTTAAAACTAAATTATTTATTTTTGATTTACATTTTTAAAATAAAAAATTTTAAAATTAAAAAAAAAGTAATTAAAAATAATTTTCCAAATTTTAATTAAATTAAGTGAAAACAATAACAGAGCTTTAATTTAAAAAGTTTAAAATTCAACAAAATTTTTTAATTTTTTTTTAACACATTTTAAAAAATTTTAAATTAATCAAATTAAAATATATTTATTAATAAAATATATAATAAATAATATTACAAACCATTACATTAAATAATTTAAATTGAAATAATATTTTTTTTAATTTACATTTTTAAATTAAAACAAATTGTTAATGACAATTAAAAGTAATTTTCTAAATTTAAAATTAATAATCATTAAATTAAATAATTTGAAATTTCATTATTTTCTTTGTTTATTTTATTATGAATTCGATTAAAATATAATAGTTAATAAAAAAATATGTACCAAATAATATAACAAAGCATCAAATTATTAAATTAAATTAAATAATTTGAAATTTAATTATTTTTTATTTATTTTATTATGAATTCGATTAAAATATTATAGTTAATAGAAAAAATATACCAAACAATATGCATTGCTATATTATTTGGTATATTTTTTTATTATACAACAAATTAAATAATTTAAAATTAAATTATTTTTATTAAAAATATTTTATTTAATATTTTTTGTTTTATTTTAATTAGTTTAAAAATTTTAATTTAGAAGAGAGAAATAATTTAATTCTAAGTTATTTAATTTAATGATAATATTTTTTAGTACTTCTTGAGAGGGGATAATTCCTAGCCTTGAAGCTCGTTATATTATTTAAAAAAAATTTAATTTAATAATTAATTTTAATTTTTTTATTTCTTGAATCATAGGTAAATTTTTTACTTAAACTGAGAAAAAACTTTCATAAATTCTTACATTTTACACGAAAACGAGATATTTTGCCAGAGACAAAAATATCTTAGAATTTTTTTTCGACATTATTGCATATAACTCTTAAGACTTATATATTGATAATGTAAGAGAAGAACTTCTATAATCTTTAAAAATTCCCTCTCACCTAATATATGTTAATAATATTTTATTTATATTAATAATATTTATAATAAACCTCTTTGTTTTTTTTTTCTTTATAGCCTCTTCGATGCCAAGGTACCCTCATCGCAAAGATCTTCTGGTTTTCACATATCGGACATTTTAAATCTAGAACAATCGGCAGAACTTAAGAATGGTCTGGTCCACCATCATCACCAGCATCATCATCCTCACAGTCAACATCATTCAAACACTCATGCCAATGATATTTCCCCTCAACACCCGCCTTCTACCGATGCTAATAGTAATCATTTGACCAGTTCCGCATCCGGTACTGGAAGCACTGTTCTACCACCATCAGCTTCAAATGATTCCAGCACTCAGGGTGATCATCATCATCAGACCCATATAGCTTCAGCTCAAACTCATAATACCCTGGATAGTAATAGTCAGAGTGAGTCGGTAGCGGCAGCAACTGCTACAGCCTCAGCTCAGGCCGCCGCTCATATTTTGGCTAGTCATCATAATGCAGCGGCGGCTGTGGCAGCCGCTGGACAATATCTTCCAAAAGGCTTCGCCAATAGTTTTAATGATGAAATGTCCTCGTATCATCATATGGCCCATACAATGTTAACTCACACTGGTCGCTCAGCCTGGATGAAGGAGAACGATTTGTATGGTAAGTTTTAAAAGAAAATTATAGAAATTTATTAAATTTTATAGGAGGCTGTGGAGCTTTATTATTACTATTTATATCAATTAAATTACATTAATCAACAGATTTTATTTTGATATATTTTAATTTACTTGATAAATTTAACGTAATTCAATTTTGTTTAATTTAATACAACATAAACAAATTACAAAAAAAAAATGAATAATTCTTAATTTACTTCTGTTTGCTTTAATTTAATTTATCTGAATTAATAATTTTTTTAATTTAAATTATTTAATTTAATACTCATTAAAATTATACACTTTCGAGAGGTATGTTTTAAGAGTGTCTCAATTTCAAAGGTTTCACTGGAAACTAAAACTAAACTGAATTTTGTATTGTATTGATTTTTTTTAATTTTAATTTAATATATTTTAATAATACTTTATCAATTTAATTTAATTCAACTTAATTTGTTTTAATACAGACTAAATTAATGTAAGCAAAATAATAATTCTTCATTTATTTCAGTTTTTTGATTAATTTAATTTCTTTATTTATTTTTTAATTAATCATTTACTTTATTTTTAATTAAATTAATTTAATACAATTCACTTAATTTGATAAAATAATATTTTTTCAGTTTCTTTTAGTTTACTTTGCTTAACAAAATTCGACATTATTTAATTTAATTTACAGATTTTATTTTAATATATTTTAATTTATTTGATTAATTTAACTTAATTCTTTTTTTAACTTAAATTTTTGTAACGTTAGTTTGCTTAATTCGTATAATTTAATTTAGTTTAATTTACAGTGAAATTTATTTTAAATTGATATATTTTAATTAATTTTTTAAAACTCAAATTAATTAAATTAATACAATTCACTTAATTTGATAAAATAAAATATTTTTTTTTATTTTGCTTAATTTAATTGCATAAAATTTAATTTAGTTACTTAATGCTTGTTTTTATTAAAATTTTGTAATCATTTCATTTTTTTAATATAATTTATTTTTATCATGTTTCATTTTTGCTTTTTTAAACTTATAACGGATTTTTCTTTTATTGAAATTCGTTACGCTTATATAAATATCTCAATGGACATTTTAATACAAAAAAAAATATCTCAATACTTAATTTAGTTCATTTTCCATTTTATAAATTTAATTATTTAATTTTAATAATTTTACTTGTTAAATGTTGTTAAATTACATAAGTGGACAGATTTTATTTTAATATTTTTTAATTTTCTCGATACATATAACTTAGTTCTATTTAGTTTCATTTAATATAACTTAAACACATTAAAAAAACATATTGAAAAAATTCCAGAAATTTGTTTCAGTGTGATTGAATTTATTTGTAATTTACAGTGAAATTTATTTTAAATTGATATATTTTAATTAATTTTCTAAAACTCAACTTGTGAGTATTTTTTTTTTTCGAAATTCGTTACGCTTAAATAAAGCCATTTTTATACGAAAAAAATATCTCAATACTTAGTTTAGTTCATTTTCCATTTTATAAATTTAATTATTTAATTTAAATAATTTTCCTTGTTAAATGTTGTTAAATTACATAAGTGGACAGATTTTATTTTAATATTTTTTTTTAATTTTCTCGATTCATTTAACTTAGTTCAATTTAGTTTTATTTAATATAAATTAAACAAAAAAATTGAAAAAATTCCAGAAATTGGTTTAATTTTAGTTTAATTTAATTATTATTTATTTATTTATTTATTACAATTCTAAAAGTATAATAAACATTAAAACAGCTACAAAGGCTATCGGCTTAGTTTAATTTAATATAACTTAAACTTAAAAAATGATATTCTTCAGTTTGATTTCATTTAATTTATTTTAAATTAATTTAGTAGAACTTACCTATAATGAATCTTGATGGGATCAGAAAATTACTTCATTATACAGAAATTATATCAGAATATAAGAAAATGGGAAGAAAAATTCAGTGATTTTGAAATTTGTTTATTATAGAGAAAGAGAGAGAGAGAGAGGGAGGAAGCTCTCTCTTCATTGTATAGCAGTTCACTGTAGAGAAGTTTGACTTTATAAATTAATTAATTAGTTGTATTAATTATTTTAATTGAATTCCACTAAAATGGAATTAAAATTTTTTAAAATATCAAATAAAATATTAAATTTAAAAAAATGTATCAAATAAAATTCAAATCAATTTAATTAAGCAAAAAAAAAATATTATTTTAGCAAACTTAATCTTCCTGTCCAATAAGCTCGAATAAATATTGTAAAAATTTGTCATTATTTAATTAAAAAAAAAAAATAAAACAAATATTTTTTTTAAATTAAATTATGAAAAGTTTTTAGTTTGTAAAATAATACTATTTTTTTGGTTAATTAAATAAAATTGAATTTTGATACAATTTTTTTAATTTAATATTTTTTTTTGTTATTTTAAGGTATATAAAGTTTGACTTTATAAATTAATTAATTATTTGTATTAAATAATTTAATTGAATACAAAAAACTACTAAAATGGAATTAAAAAATCTCAAAACAACAAATAAAATATTAAATTTAAAAAAATGTATCAAATAAAATTCAAATCAATTTAATTAAGCACAAAAAAAAGTACTATTTTAGCAAACTTAATCTTCCTGTCCAATAAGCTCGAATAAATGTTTTAAAAAATTTTCATTATTTAATTTAAAAAATTAAAACAAATATTTTTTTTAATTAAAATATGAAAAGTTTTTAGTTTGTAAAATAATACTATTTTTTTGTTAATTAAATAAAATTGAATTTTGATACAATTTTTTTTAATTTAATATTTTTTTTTGTTATTTTAAGGTATATAAAGTTTGACTTTATAAATTAATTAAATATTTGTATTAATTAATTTAATTGAATTCCACTAAAATGGAATTAAAAAATCTCAAAAAAACAAATAAAATATTAAATTTAAAAAAATGTATCAAATAAAATTCAAATCAATTTAATTAAGCAAACAAAAAGTATTAGTTTAGCAAACTTAATCTTCCTGTCCAATAAGCTCGAATAAATATTGTAAAAATTTTTCATTATTTAATTAAAAAAAAAATAAAACAAATATTTTTTTAAATTAAATTATGAAAAGTTTTTAGTTTGTAAAATAATACTATTTTTTTGTTAATTAAATAAAATTGAATTTTGATACAATTTTTTTTAAATTTAATATTTTTTTTTGTTATTTTAAGGTATATAAAGTTTGACTTTATAAATTAATTAATTATTTGTATTAATTAATTTAATTGAATTAAAAAAAAACTACTAAAATGGAATTAAAAAATCTCAAAATAACAAATAAAATATTAAATTTACAAAAATGTATCAAATAAAATTCAAATCAATTTAATTAAGCAAACAAAAAGTATTATTTTAGCAAACTTAATCTTCCTGTCCAATAAGCTCGAATAAATATTGTAAAAATATTTTATTATTTAATTAAAAAAAAATTAAAACAAATATTTTTTTTAATTAAAATATGAAAAGTTTTTAGTTTGTAAAATAATACTATTTTTTTGTTAATTAAATAAAATTGAATTTTGATAGAATTTTTTTTAAATTTAATATTTTATTTGTTATTTTAAGGTATGTAAAGTTTGACTTTATAAAAATAATTAATTATCTGTATTAATTAATTTAATTGAATTAAAAAAACTGCTAAAATGGAATTTAAAAAATCTCAAAATAACAAATAAAATATTAAATTTAAAAAAATGTATCAAATAAAATTCAAATCAATTTAATTAATCAAAAAAGTTTTATTTTAGCAAACTTAATCTTCCTGTCCAATAAGCTCGAATAAATATTGTAAAAATTTTTCATTATTTAATTAAACAAAAATTAAAACAAATATTTTTTTAAATTAAATTATGAAAAGTTTTTAGTTTGAAATAAAAAAAACTACTAAAATGGAATTAAAAAATCTCAAAATAACAAATAAAATATTAAATTTAAAAAAATGTATCAAATAAAATTCAATCAATTTAATTAAGCAAAAAAAAGTATTAGTTTAGCAAACTTAATCTTCCTGTCCAATAAGCTCGAATAAATATTGTAAAAATTTTTTATTATTTAATTAAAAAAAATTAAAACAAATATATATTTTTTTTAATTAAAATATGAAAAGTTTTTAGTTTGTAAAATAATACTATATTTTTGTTAATTAAATAGAATTGAATTTTGATACATTTTTTTTAAATTTAATATTTTTTGTTATTTTAAGGTATTTTAATTTTTTTTTTTTAATTAAATTACGAAAAGTTTTTAGTTTGTAAAATAATACTATTTCTTTTTTTTTTGGTAATTAAATAAAATTGAATTTTGATACAATTTTTTTTAAATTTAATATTTTATTTGTTATTTTAATTTTTTTTAATTAAATTATGAAAAGTTTTTAGTTTGTAAAATAATACTACTTTTTTTTTTATTTTAAGGTATTTTAATTTTTAATTTTTTTAAATTAAATTATGAAAAGTTTTTAGTTTGTAAAATAATACTATTTTTTTTTTTTTTTTGTTAATTAAATAAAATTGTATTTTGATACAATTTTTTTTAATTTAATATTTTATTTGTTATTTTATTTTTTTTTAATTAAATTATGAAAAGTTTTTAGTTTGTAAAATAATACTATTTTTTTGTTAATTAAATAAAATTTAATTTTTATACAATTTTTTTTTTAATTTTATATTTTTTGGTTATTTTATTTTATTATTCGATTTTAATCGAATTCAATTAATTTTACTTTAAGGCAGTTAATTTTATATCAATTTAAGTTTATTATAATATTTAATTGTAATTTCTGTACTTATTACTACATCTATAGTGTCCCTTCCTTCTCAGGAATTATTTTATGGGAGATGTGAATAATTCCGGTTAATCTAAATAATTGTTTAAAAGAAAATTTCAAAAGGAGAAAACTCCTTAAAAAAATTAATAATATTTAATGGCCATTTTCATGTAGCTCCGTTAGGCTTTAACTGCCAGTTAACAGAAAGTAAATTCCAAATATCTTCTCTCCGGTTAACTTTTACTGAAAATTTTTTGACAGTTAAGATCCTAACTGGCATATGGAGTATATACGCTAGATGGCAGCTATGTCCATAATACGGTTTAAAAATTCGTTAGCTAACGGAGCACTAACGGAGCTTCATGAAAATGGGCGTAAAACAAGTAAGGAAAGTTAAAAACAACGGGCCCCATTAAATTATATCCTGAACTAAACTGTAGATCAAGACAAACATTTGTTACCATTTGAAACCTTTCAATTTTTTTCATGAGCATTTTAGACAATTTTTTCTATTTCGCAGTAGCAATTCTACAAGGATATGGGCTAGATTTCGCCAAGATAGATGACAAATGGTATATAAATACACATAAAACAATAATAATTTTAGCTTAAAGAATTTACCAGACTTTTGATATTTATTCTCTTCATTTTGGGGCGTTTATAAATCCACATTTTATCTATGCCATTCATAGTAGTTCAAATGGAATTTTGATTCCCTAACGACTTTTTTTTTGGTATTCTCTTGCTATCATCTATGGCAAGACAATAGACAAGGCAACCAATATTACAAACCGGAAGGATGGCCCATTAGATCACACCTCTATTTGAGGTTTTGTATTGTTGTCTTGCCTTTTTGATTTTTTGATGCCCAAAAGCCACATGGTGTATATCAATACTCTCCTAACTCTCCTAACTCTCCTAAAGGGAGGGAGAGTGAGAGAGTGAAAGAGAGGGCTAATCATCCATACACGTATAACTCTCACCACCCCTAAATTGCAACGCGAAGGTCAAACCGGAACACAATGAGTAGGAAGTAACAATTGATGTTTAATGGCCTTTGCAAGGGAGAAATGGACTAACATGAGAGAGACAATTGCCCAGATAGTTTGGTAGAACTCCTGTAGAGCTATTGAATTTAAACATGAATGAAATTCTCAGGTAGGCAAGCGTATAGGAAGGAAGATTTCCATCATATATTATTATCAAATGTCTAAGGATTAATTGAGATTCAATGCATTCGATGGTTTGTGATGTCTGTCTGTCTGTCTGTCAGGGGCCCCCTTTACCTTCAAAGGTAAATTGAGGTTTGTCCCAAGGCTTTGTATGCTAACCTGAAAGATTGATGTGAGTTATGAAAAATCAACCCCCTGGCTTGGATAGTTAAGGACCTCTTTCATTGATTCCTATGTTTTTTTTTCTGTTGGCTTGGTGTTTAGAATTTGACATTATCCTGTTAAAATTTGTTGTCTATGTAAATAACCATGAATTGAGGTTTATTTTTTTTTGACTGGGTGTTATTTTAGAGCATGATGCTGGGTCATGGGGTGTGTTACCTATCACTTCAATTGAGGGTCCTTTTCATGTTAGTCCTTGTTTTTTTTTGTTAGTTTTCGAGGAGCGGTACTATTCTGTTAAACCCCCTAAAATTGTAGACAAATTTTCCACATCAATTTTTGACTTTCATTTATTCCTCATTTAAGTTTTCCTCTAAGGCCATGGAATTTTATGCTTGTCATTAATTGCAAGTTAAAAAAAAAATAAACAATATATTTGGACCCATATCCTATGAAGCATTTAGCCATCAATATATTAACCTACTCAATGCCAAGAGTTTGACTAGCCATGGTTGACTCTCCAAAATGTTCCGGACAAAAGGCAGATGTTTCATTCACGAATAAGGTTTTTTGTAACGTTCGCTTTCAATAAAAAAAAAACTTGCGTGTATTTATTTATCCTTCCATGCATTCGTCCTTCCTTCTATGCATTTGCCTGTTGTTTGGTGTTTTGTTTATTATTTTTATTAATAACCACCCTTAATTTGTCCTCGACAATTTTGGGATTCACTATAGTTGTTTTGTTTTTAATCTTGACTAATAGTCCTGTGGAGTTTTATTCGTTTTATTTTATTTATGTCGTTTCGGTTTTTTTGCTGCTTCACACTTAAGGATTATTTTGTTAGAGTTTCATATTAGTTTTTTGTTTTTCATCAAAAGACTTGGAAATTTTTGGCACGCACTTCCTTTCCATTTAGCTTTGAGTATTAAAAACTCAACAATATGGGAATTTTTCCAGATGTTTTTTTTTTTTTTTTTTGGTTTTCGGGCCTCCACTGAGAGGGTGAAATTATAAAGCCTTTGCTATATTAGTTGTTTGGTATTATCATTAAGTTATTTATTAATTGGATAAAACAAATTTTGGATATATATGGTTACCATGGCTATATAATTAATCACTTCAAAAATTTAACAACAAAAAAAACAGATTTATGTAATAGGAAAATAAACTAGACAAATTGAAAATTTGTAATACAAAAAATATATCTGTATATTTTTAATTCAATGAAAAAATTATACTTTTCATATTGCGAAATTATATCATATACACTACAAATTTAAAATATTTTAATTAATTTCTGTGATTGATTTTTTTTTGTCAGAGCCAATAAATTTGTCTTATTGATTTTTGTGGTTATTAAAAATTTAATCAATTACCATATTTTTATTGGATATATTTTCAAATAAAAATAATTAAAAATATATTTGAAAACATATCAATAAACGATATATCATATGATATATAGTAAAAATTTAAATTATTATAATTAATTTCTGTGATTGATTTTTTTGTCAGAGCCAATAAATTTGTCTTATTGATTTTTGTGGTTATTAAAAATTTAATCAATTACGATTTTTTATTTTTTATATTTTCAAATAAAAATAATTAAAAATTTATTTGAAATCATATCAATAAACGACGACAATCTAAAATTTAAATAATGTGATAAAAATATTAATTATAATTAATGTCTGTGATTGATTTTTGTCTGGACTAAAACTTGAATCAATTAAACTTAAATCAATAAGTTTTAAACGTATATTTAATAATTTGATTATCTTTCACTAAATACAATGATATTTATTTAATTTACTTTTAATGCAATTTATTTTATTAACACTTTTTATTTACAATATTTTAATTTATTTGAATCAATTTAAATTGAATTTATTTTTATTACAAGTTATATAAGTTTAATTTGGCCTAATTAAATGTATTTATCTATAAAAAATTTTCATTGAACTTGATTTATTTTATCTTAATTAAATATATTTAATTTTCAAATAATTTCATTTAATTTTATCCATATTCAAGTAATTTTATTTTATTATTAACTTTAATTTAAAATTTTACTTTACATTTAATTTAATTTAATTTAATTTAATTAAACATTTCATTTTATTTTAAATTAAAATCCCATTTAATTCTAAATTTTATAGATTTCATTTTTATTAAGTCACTTTAATTTTAATTTAAATTAAGCAAATTAAATTATATTTGCTGCTGCTAAGTTTAGTTAAATTATTTTATTTTATTTAATAAAGTTTAATTTATTTTTTATTTTTATTAAATTGAATTTATTTTTATTACAAGTTATATACGTTTAATTTGACCTAAATAAATGTATTTATCTATAAAAAAATTTCATTGAACTTGATTTATTTGATCTTAATTAAATATATTTAATTTTCAAATAATTTCATTTAATTTAATCCATATTCAAGTAATTTTATTTTATTATTAACTTTAATTTAACATTTTATTTTAAATTTAATTTAATTAAAAATTTCATTTTATTTTAAATTAAATTCCAATTTAATTTTAAATTTTATAGATTTCATTTTTATAAAGTCACTTTAATTTTAATTTTAAATTAAGCAAATTAAATTATATTTGCTGCTGTTAAGTTTAGTTAAATTATTTTATTTAATGAAGTTTAATTTATTTTAAATACTTTCTTTGAATGAAACTCGTTCATTCAATTTAACTATTCAATTGAATTTAATAAAAATTAATCTCTATTCATTTAAATAAATTTAATTTAATTTAATCCTTTATAATTTTAATTTAATTGAATCAATTTAAATTGAATTTATTTTTATTACAAGTTATATAAGTTTAATTTAACCTAATTAAATGTATTTATCTATAAAAAAATTTCATTGAACTTGATTTATTTTATCTTAATTAAATATATTTAAGTTTCAAATAATTTCATTTAATTTTATCCATCTTCAAGTAATTTTATTTTATTATTAACTTTAATTTAAAATTTTATTTTATTTGAAATTTAATTTAATTAAAAATTTAATTTTATTTTAAATTAAAATCCCATTTAATTCTAAATTTTATAGATTTCATATTTATTAAGTGGCTTCAATTTTAATTTAAATTAAGCAAATTAAATTATATTTGCTGCTGTTAAGTTTAGTTAAATTATTTTATTTTATTTAATAAAGTTTAATTTATTTTAAATGATTTCTTTGATTAAAACTCGTTCATTTAATTTAACCATTCAATTGAATTTAATATAAATTAATTTCTATTCACTTAAATAAATTTAATCCTTTATAATTTTAATTTAATTGAATCAATTTAAATTGAATTTATTTTTATTGCAAGTTATATGAGTTTAATTTGACCTAATTAAATGTATTTATCTTAAAAAAAAGTCATTGAACTTGATTTATTTTATCTTAATTAAATAACATATATTTAATTTTCAAATAATTTCATTTAATTTTATCTATCTACAAATAATTTTATTTTATTATTTTTATCCCAGCCTGATATCAATGCATATTAATTTAATTAAATACTCATATACACAAAAAAATTTTCTGATTCAATCACGACATTCTTTTTTTTGCATTTAAAATTTTAATTAAGTTTTAAAACATATTCAATTAAAAATTTAATTGATTCAAAACATTTTTTAATTGAAACAAAAATCAATCACAAAAATTAATATTATCAATTAATTTTTTAATTGATCCAATCCAAATAAATTATTATTAATAGTTTTTTTTTATATAAGATCATTCATTAAATTATATTTGCTGTTGACAAGTTTTATCAAAGTAATTTATAAATTTTACTTAAATTTAATTAATTTCATAGTTTTATGGTACTTCCCTACAATTCAATAAAATTAAAATAATTAAAATTTAATTTTAAATTTTATTTAATTTTAAATTTAAATTTTAACTTTAATTTTAAATTTTAACTTTAATTTAAAATTTTATTTAATTTTAAATTTTAACTTTAATTTAAAATTTTATTTTATTTTAAATTTAAGCTAAATAAAAATTTAATTTTATTTTAAATTAAATTCCCCTTCAATTTTAAATTTTATAGATTTCATTTTTATTTAGTGACTTTAATTTTAGTTTTAATTTTAATTTAAATTAAGCAAATTAAATTATATTTGCTGCTGCTAAGTTTAGTTAAATTATTTTATTTTATTAATTTATTTTATTTTATTTATTTTAAATAATTTATTTGAATGAAACTCGTTCATTTATTTAACTTTTCAATTGAATTTAATAGAAATTAATTTCTATTAATTTAATAAAATTTAATTTAGTTTAATCCTTTATAATTTAACTTGAAATAGGTTTGAAATCAAATTGCTTTCAAACAATATACAATAAGAAAGTCAAATTGAACTCAAGTGTTTTTGAAACCTTGAAATTTGTTTAAAAAAAAAACACCCTCCACACCTTTTTTTATTAGAAAAAAATTTAGGAAATTCCTAAATCTCCAAAATTATATTTGTTATAACCCCCACTTATTGGTTGCTTGTTTACTAATCGAATCTCCTCTCTTTTTTAATTCCAGGTGTTCAACAACCAGCTAGTCCAGATAGCACATCACCAGTTAATTCTGAAGTCTCCTATACCTACATAGGGTCCAATTGCCAAACTTCCCCAGCTTTATCAGGTGACTATAAGACGTACAGTCGCTCGGCCGATAGTGATGCTCTGTCCGTGGGAGGTGGTGACAATCTACATCATTTGCATCAAAGCAATGGTCATGGTTTGAAACCCAGTAATGATAATAGTGCCGGTGGCAATTCATCCAATCCTCATGATGACAGTCTCATTGAAGATGGCATTGAAGAAGAAATCGATGATGAAAATGATCAGGATGGTGGCAATACAGGATCCGGTGCCGATGGTATGCCCGGCAAGAAACGTAAACGTCGTGTTCTCTTTACCAAGGCTCAGACCTATGAATTGGAAAGAAGATTTCGCCAGCAACGTTATCTCTCGGCTCCCGAGCGCGAACATTTGGCCAGTTTGATACGATTGACACCGACACAAGTGAAAATCTGGTTCCAAAATCATCGCTACAAAACCAAGCGGGCTCAAAGTGAAAAGGGAGTCTATGATCAACATCCTGCCCTACATGGTCATCCGCATCACCCCTCGGCTTTGCCATCACCACGACGTGTGGCGGTCCCTGTGTTGGTGCGTAATGGCAAACCCTGCCTTAGTGATGGCACTAAACTACCGCAGGATTGTGTAACGGCTCAAATGCAAAATGCAGCGGCGGCCCACCATCTGGTATTGGCAAATGGGGCGGCGTATCAGCATGCAGCAGCGGCGGCTGCCGTTGGTATGCATGCTGCCCATGCTCATCAAAGAGCTTGGTGGCATTAGCTGTTATCTTAGAGATTACTAGGGGAAATTATAGGCTAATTTTCTATTAGAAAATCATGAGAGAAAGAGAGGAAGAGTAAGAGCAATAGAAGAGCTCGCATAGAGTAAGCGAAAAAAATGCTGCTGGGTGGCCATTTCGAACTACAAACTGGGAAGCGAAGCTGATTACTAGGGCCCCGTAATTTAGGAAAAATTGTGAGTTTAAAAAATTCACAATTGATGTGTGGGAAAATTTCCCCTACTTTCCTTCTTGTAAACCAAAAAGCAATAAAGCGCCATCTAGAAGCGACTCGAATACACATTGGACAATAACCAACAAAAAATTATCACTGGCATTTGGAAAATAAAAAAAAGAAACTATGAGTATTCAAAAACTCTTGAAACCTTAATAATCCTACAATTTCCAAACATATTTTATTTCCTATCCTAAAAAAAATTGTAAATAATTCAAACAAAAATTAAAAATGTAAACTTTTTTTTAGAAAAAGTTAGAAAAACTGTAAATTTTCCAAAATTTTAACGAATTTTTAAAATTAGAAGTCTTGTAAATATTTCACAAAATAAAAATCTAAAACTTGTAAATTCAATATAATTTTTTTTCTTAAGTTTCTCTTTCAAATTGGTCCCTTTACTTAAACTTTATTCCATATTAATTTTTGTTCCGCTATCTATTTCTTCGTTTCTTTTTTGTAGTTTTATTATACTCTTTATGGAATTTATAGTCTTAGAAGATAAGCAAGCGCAAAAACTATAAGCGGAAATCCTAATAAAATTGTGTAATATTTTTTATTGTATTATAATAGTTTTAGTGAGTCAACTACTATGTGAATAGATAAACAAATCGATTAAAACTTTATTAAGAAAATGTTAATTAATTTAGTAAATAAATAAAAAAAAATAATATTAAAAAAATCAAATATATGTTTGTTTGAAATTCTCTTACTTGGGACTGGAATAGTTTATATTGATTTTTTTTTACTAACACCACGTACCAAATTTGAACTGAATCAGATGAATTTTGGTCTTCCAAGAGGCTCCGTAGGTCAAATCTGGTGATCGGTTTATATGGGGCCTATATATAATTATGGACCGATGTTGACCAATTTTTGCATGGTCATTAAAGACCATATACTTACATCATGTCTTCATCATCTCTTAGAGGCTCCGCAAGCCAAATCGGGGGATCGGTTTATATGGGGGCTATATATAATTATGGACCGATGTGGACCAATTTTTGCATGGTTGTTAGAGACCTTATACCAACACCATGTACCAAATTTCAGCCGGATCGGATAAAATTTGCTTCTCTTAGAGGATTCGCAAGTCAAATTTGGGGGTCCGTTTATATGGGGGCTATACGTAAAAGTGGACCGATATGGCCCATTTGCAATACCATCCGACCGACATCAATAACAACTACTTGTGCCAATTTTCGATAGCTTGTTCGGAAGTTAGCGTGATTTCAACAGATGGACGGACGGACATGCTCAGATCGACTCAGAATTTCACCACGACCCAGAATATATATACTTTATGGGGTCTTAGAGCAATATTTCGATGTGTTACAAACGGAATGACAAAGTTAATATACCCCCCATCCTATGGTGAGGCAGAAAGTTCGGCCGGGCCGAATCTTAAATACCCACCACCATGAATCAAATATTAGGGTTTCCTTTGAAAACTCTTCGTCGGTGCGGGTATCTTAATAATATATGTAGGATTTAAGGGGGTTTGATGACCATTAGCGTAGCTAGACAATTTTCCTAGGGGGGGGGGGGCTATAGCCCCCCTAGCTAAAAATTTATATTTCATTTATTTATATTTCAATTAATGTTTTATTTCATAAAAATGAATAAAAAAAATTAGACATCAAAATAACTCGAAAATTAATTTATAATAAAGCAAGTAAAAGTAGTTCCACACATTTCCCAGCAAAAAAATTTGGAAGTTCTTCCAAAGACACAACTTTAAAAGCACTTCCAGAAGATGTACTCCCAATGATGTTCTTTATTTTAACTACTCAGGAAGTTATTTAAATTCAATTTTTTATAACTTGGTTTTTTCTTACTTTTAATGGGAAATTTTAACTTTTTTGTTTCAAATACCTTAAAAACGAAGTAAGAATTCATAAAATGGTACAAATAACTTGAATTTTGTCGAAAAAATTCTAAATATAATCTGAAAAACTTGTGAATTTTTGAAAATATTTGAGGTCAAACGTTTCCGATAAGCATGAGAATCCATTAAAAATTATAAAAATTATTTATTTGACAAAATATAACAGAATTTTTTAATTTACATTCAAAACATTGAATTCGGATCACACCTAAAGAAGTGATGCAAATTCAGTGCAACGGCTGCTGAAATGGAGGACTTCCGTCCTATGACAAGCCCATGTTAAATTCATCGCTTCTTCGCCAATTTTGCACCACTTCCGGATCCAAAAAGATCATTTTCATTACTTTTTTGGCTGGGCTTGTTTATTTTTTATAAAAATGGAAAATCGTAAATAGGTTTTCAAATCCTGGGGGGGCTAAAATTTTTCTGGGGGGTCTAAGCCCCCTCCCCAGAGGCCTTCCTACGCTTATGTTGATGACAGATATTCTCCCAAGCAGATCAATTCAACCAGTACACTTCCCGAAGATAAATTTAAAGATTCTACCTATTAAGACTAGAGCAGATTCTGGATTTATAAAAACCAATTATGTTTGAATTTTCGAGAAATCATAAACAAATCGTGTAAATGATGAAAAATGCCTTGATTTGAAATCTTAAATCCGTAGATTTTTACCGCCATTATGTGATAACGAGGAGTAAAATCTGGAAATTTTACTTTTACACCTCTTAATGTTCCTCAAATACCTCTAGAATTCCAATTTCGTACAAATTGGGTAAAAACTACGAAATTTAAAATCGAGCGATCAGTCTATAAGGGGGGGGCTATACCAAAACATGGACCGATGCGTACCGACACACCTCTAGATTTCTAATTTCGGGAAAATTGGATAAAAACTTCATATTCTATAAGTCCAAGAAGTAAATTTGGGAGATCGGTCTAACATATATGGGGGCTACAAAGAACCGATACACCCCATTTTCTGCACACCTGTTTGTGGTCCTAAAATACATCTCGATTTCCAATTTTAGGCAAATCGAATAAAAACTACGGTTTCTAGAAGCTCAAGACCCCAAATCGGGGGATCGGTTTATATGTGAGATATATCAAAACTTGGACCCCATTTTCGACACACCTATTTGTGGTCTTAAAATACTTCTAGATTTTCAATTTCAAGCAAATCGGATAGAAAATACAGTATCTAGACGCCCAAGAAATAATATCGGGAGATCGGTTTATATGGGGCCATACCAAAACATGAACCGCTACTCCCCATTTTCGACACACCTATTTGTGGTCTTAAAATACCTCTAGATTTTCAATTTCTAGCAAATCGAATAGAAAATACAGTTTCTAGACGCCCAAGAAATAATATCGGGAGATCGGTCTATATGGGGGCTATAGCAAAACATGTACCGATACATTTTCGGCACACCTATTTCTGGTCATAAAATACCTGTAGATTTCAAATTTCAGGCAAATTGTATAGTAAATACAGTTTCGAGAAGTCCAAGAAATAAAATCTGAAGATCGGTCTATATGGGGGCTGTACGAAAACATGGACCGATACGAACCATTTTCGACTCACCTCTTTATGGTCCCAAAACACCTCTAGATTTCCAATTTCAGGTAAATTGGATAGTAAATACAGTTTCGAGAAGCCCAAGAAATAAAATCTAGAGATCGGTCTATATGGGGTCTAACCAAAACATGGACCGATACACCCCATTTTCGACACACCAATCTTTGGTCCTAAAATACCTCTAGATTTTCAATTTCAGGCAAATTGGATAAAAAATACAGTTTCTGGACGCCCAAGAAGAAGAATCCGGAAATCGGTTTATATGGGGGCTATACCAAAAAATGGACCGATAGGCACAATTTTCGGCACACTCTTTGATGTTCCTAAAACACCTCTAGATTTTCAATTTCAGGCAAATTGAATAAAAAATACAGTTTCCGGACGCCCAAGAAGCAAAATCCGGAAATCGGTCTATATGGGGGCTATACCAAAACATGGACCGATAGGCACAATTTTCGGCACACGCTTTGATGGTCCTAAAACACCTCTAGACTTCCAATTTCAGACAAATTGGATAAAAACTACGGGTTTTAAAAGCCCAAGACCCCATCGGGAGGTCGGTTTATACGGTGACTACATCAAAACTTGGACATCTTCGAACTTGACTTGCCTTCAGACAAAGGAAGAGTTTGTGCAAAATTTCAGCACGATTGCTTCATAATTGAAGACTGTACCGTGATTACAACAGACAGACAGACGGACATCGTTATATCGTCTTAAAATTTCTCCCTGATCAAGAATATATATACTTTATATAGTCGGAAATCGATATTTCGATGTGTTACAAACGGAATGACAAACTTATTATACCCCCGTCACCATTCTAAGGTGGTGGGTATAAAAATGTTATCAAAATTTATTATTATTATTTTGCCAAAATTTTATTTTTATAGAAAACTAGCGTAACCCGGCCCGCTTCGCTGCGCCTTCCGAAGCGTATTTGGAGGAACGTTTTGCGTTAACTTAGTCAACTATATCCTTCGTGCTGAAAACAAATTCGAAAAGATTTGAATTCTTTTAAACAAATCGGACTACTTGATTTTTCGTTTATAGGTACAAATACGGCGGGAGAGGGTGTACCTTCTTCTATATTTCTTGTGAATTTTAAGTGTGGTTTGTCAAGGAAAGGTATCCGTCTCCTCAACATATCTGAAAATTAAGCATTATATTATAATAATATACAAAGAATTACTGTTTCCCATCCAATAAATCGGAAAAGGCAAAAGTAGTAAAAAATTTTACCACATTAACATTTGCTAAAATGTTGGAAAATAATGCACCCTCTACGTTGGCTCCCAATTTCATGTAAATTTAAGTTCTTTACTAAAAAGAAGTCTGGCAGAAGCCTGTGCAAAAATCATAAAATTATGTACCGAGTTCCCATTTACGGACAACCCTCTACTTTCAACTTAAGAAAAAAAAAAAAAAAAAAACGGACAAAAGGGAACCCTCTCTTTACTAATAAGAAATCTGGAAGAAAGAAGCCTGTGCAAAAATCATAAAATTATATACCGAGTTCCCATTTACGGACAACCTCCACTTTTAATTTAAGAGAAAAAACCGACAAAAGGGAACTCTCTCCCCACCTTCGCTCCACTCTGACCTGATATCGGACTATCACGTACCCTATAATAATTTCGCAACTACCCAATGGTCCCTATAAATTCTATCGAAGTAAATCGACAAAGTTTATTTCAATTTTCCTCTTCCCCAACCAGATATCGAAAAATCATATATTAATTGAAAAATCATGTATAAATTTCATCACCTCCTCCCACGTTCCCTGTAAATTTCAAGTAGATCGGAGATGTTTTATTTTTGCTCTATTGTTTTAAAGGGACGTCACTTTCCCCGATACAATATCGACAAACACCGTAGTGAATAGCACCCTAAACTTCCCTGAAAATTCTTGAAACTTTCCATCAAGTGTGGGGCAATGAAGGTTGCCTCTTCATTTATAACCTTTTCCCCCGCTTCCTTTGTAAATTTCATGAAAACTTAAATTTTTTTATATTTCATGTTAGCCTGATACCGAAACAGGCAATTGACATCCAAATGCATTATTTCTAATTATACAATTATTTTTCGAGCTTTATGGACAGATATAGATTAAGGAACATGGTTAATAGAGCCATTTTTTTGCAGTTTTAGAGGAGGACCTCCTCCCCGACCAAATTTCGAAAAGCGTATCTTTTGTAAACGTCCCAGAAAATGTCAAGCAAATTATTAGCCTAAAGGGGCGGCCTCTCTTCCGTCCAAAAATCACAAAATCAGGTATCAACTATTACGGTTGACAGAGGTTACGATCTCTTCCCAGTCCTCTGTAAATTTCAAGTAACTCGGTAAAGTTTAATTGTTTCTCTGTATGTACTTAAGAGAAGCGGATGTCTCCCTATGCCCTTTTATTTTTATTAAAAAATCAGGAACCTGATATAAATTTCATAACCTCACCCATTTTTCCGTAAAATTTCAGTCGGGGGAGTTTAGTTTTGTTTTCACTGTACTTTAAAAAAAGTCGTGCAAAGGGGTGGCCCCCCTCCCCGAACAAATATCGAAAAATAATGTAGCGGATTTTTGTCTAGATGCCAACCCCAAAATTCAATGAAAATTTCATGCAAATCGCATAATTTTGTTCCAAGTTTCAAAAAGTATGGCAAGGGGGAGGTCCCCCTCCCCGTCCGCATATGAAATCATCAGGTACCCCATATTAATTCCATAACCTCACCGCATGTTCTCTTTAAATCTCAGATAATTTAGAGAATTTTAGTTTTTTCACTGTACTTTAAAAAAAGTCGAACAAAGGGGAGGTCCCCCTCCGCCACCAAATATCGAAATATAAAGTAGCGGATCTTTGTCTAGTTTCCAACCCCAACCTTCAATGAAAATTTCAAGCAAATCAGTCAACTTTGGTCCAATTTTCAAAAAGTCCGACAAAGGGGAGGTCCCCCTCCGCGACCAGGTGTCAAAAAATGAGGTACCCTATTTTCACCACATGAACGTCCCCTATGATCTCTGAAAGTTTCAAGTAAATCGGTTCAGCCGTTTCGGAGCCAACTCGGTTCATACAAACAAACAAACAAACAAATAACAAACATAGATTGAATTTCACAGAAAAAAAATTCAAGAAAATTTTTCCAATTAAAATCTTAATTGAGTTTTAAAAAATATTCAATTAAAAATTTAATTGAATCAACAAAATTTTTAATTGAAATAAACATCAATCACACAAATTAATAGTATCAATTAATTTTTTAATTGGATCAATTAATTTTTTAATTGACTGTCAATTAATTTTTTAATTGATACTCTCATTTCTGTGATTGAAGACATTTCAATTAAAAAATTAATTGGATCAATTAATTTCGTGATTGATTCAGAAAAAAATTTTTTGTGTGTTTATATATATAGATTTCGTTAAAATTTTATTTCTATAGAAAATTTGTCAATTTTTTTTCCATAGAAAATGTTGTCAAAAATTTATTTCGATTTTGTTTTTTTATTGTTGGTCTGTACTTCAATCATATTTGTTGTTTTGATCTCAGCTTTAAAACCATTGCGTTGACTAAACTACAAGAGTAGCTTAATTAACAGAGGACAAGAATGTTTGTCAAATTTATTTTGGGCAAAGCCCTACAGACTGCAAGAGGGTTGGATGGCACGTTTCGAAATTTCCACATTCCTCATCAGTATCCTCTAATTGCAGCAAAACTATCAACCAATTATCAGAATAAATTCGGGTAGTTCACTAAACCCAAAGCGTCCATCCAACGATCTTGTCTATAGGGACAAACAATCTAAATTTTTTTTTCAAAATTTTATTTCTATAGAAAATTTCGCTAAAATTTTATTTCAATAGAAAATTGTGTCAAAATTTTTTCTATAGAAAATTTTGCCGAAATTTTATTTCTATTCTGATTATTAATTTTGTTCGGCTTGAGGTCATAGAAACAATCGATTGATTTGTTCTAATATTTATTTCCAATATTTCGGTTAGTGCCACTAACCATCTTCTATAGAAAATTTTGTTAAAATTTTATTTCTATAACAATTTTATCAAATTCATATAGCAAATTTTGTCAAAATTTTATTTCTATAGAGAATTTGTCACAATTTTATTTCTATAGATAATTTTGTCAAAATTTTATTTTTATAGAAAATTTTGTTAACATTTTATTTCTATAGAAAATTTTGTCGAAATTTTATTTTTATAAGAATTTTATCAAAATTTTATTTCTATAGAGAATTTGTCACAATTTTTTTTCTATAGATAATTTTGTCAAAATTTTATTTTTATAGAAAATTTTGTCAAAATTTTTTTCCATAGAAAATTTTGTCGAAATTTTATTTTTATAAGAATTTTATCAAAATTTTATTTCTATAGGGAATTTGTCACAATTTTATATCTATAGAAAATTTTGTTAAAATTTTATTTTTATAGAAAATTTTGTAAAATTTTTTTCTATATAGAATATTTTGTAAAAATGTTTTTCTTTATTGAAAATTTTGTCAAAATTTTATTTCTATAAAAAAATTTTGTCAAAATGTTATTTCTATAGAAAATTTTATCACAATTTTATTTCTATAGAAAATGTTGTCAAAATTTTATTTCTATAGAAAATGTTGTCAAAATTTTATTTCTATAGAAATTTTTGTCAAGATTTTATTTCTATAAATTTTTTTTCAAAATTTTGTCAAAATTTTATTTCTATAGAAAATTTTGTCAAAATTTTATTTTTATAGAAAATTTTGTTATTTCTACAGAAAATTTTGTCACAATTTTATTTCTATAGAAAATTTTGTCAAAATTTTATTTCTATAAAATTTTTTTTTGTCAAAATCTTATTTCTATAGAAAATTTTGTCACAATTTTATTTCTATAGAAAATGTTGTCAAAATTTTATTTCTATAGAAAATTTTGTCAAAATTTTATTTCTATAGAGAATTTGTCAAAATTTTATTTCTATAAAAATTTTTTGTCAAATTTTTATTTCTATAGAAAATTTTGTCAAAATTTTATTTCTATAGAAAATTTTGTCAAAATTTTATTTTTATAAAAATTTTTTGTCAAAATTTTATTTCTATAGAAAATTTTGTCACAATTTTATTTCTATAGCAAATGTTGTCAAAATTTTATTTCTATAAAAAATTTTATCAAGATTTTATTTCTATAATTTTTTTTCAAAATTTTGTTTCTATAGAAAATTTTGTCAAAATTTAATTTAAAGTTTATCAAAATTTTATTTCTGTAGAAAATTTTGTCAAAATATTTACTTATGTAGAAAATTTTGTCAAAATTTTTTTCCATAGAAAATTTTGTCAAAATTTTATTTGTATAAGAAATTTTGCCAGAAATTTTATTTCTTTAAAAAATTTCTCACAATTTTATTTCTATAAAAAATTTGGTCAAAATTTTATTTCTATAAAATATTTTTTTAAGATTTTTTTCTATAGAAAAATTTGTCAAAATTTTATTTCTATAGAAAATTTTGTAAAAAATTTTATTGGAAAGTTTAAAAATATTTGTGTGAAAGTTTCGGTGTTAAAAATATCATTCGATACAAACTGAAAATTAATGTATGGGAATAAAGAACTTCTAATTCGTATCTCAAAGAAATCGAGGAGTGAAAGTGGTAAATCGACCGATAAGCTTCTCCATCAATCCTATATTTGGGGATATATATAGGATTGATGGATATAAGCAGGAAGGCCGGCTACATTTAGAGATGAATCCTTCTCGCAATGAGTAGAAAAATATTTTGGACAAACTCCAATTATAATACTCTAGGATCTATTTAACCATAGACATTCATCCTTTGTGAAATTAACGACGCTTATTTTTATGTTATTTTCGACGCAAAGTGCGTTTTGTTTGATAGGATATAGGTTTAAATTATACTAATTCAACCATTATATATTCTTTTTTTGATTATTATTATTTTAAAATGAACTGAGTAAAACTAAAGTTTGGTTATCATTTTTGTTCACGATGCAATTTGTAGAGCCTTGAAATAAGGCGTAGTCAAAATGGCGAAGGATAACGAAGGATTTTTCTAGCTTCTATTTGTGATTGAACCCAAGACCCTATGTTTTGCAAGATGCACCACATCTTCACAAATAATGCAATCTTGAATTGACAGCCTTGAAATGGGGTTATGAATATATCCGAAAACTTCGAAATTTCTTTTCTACCGGCCAGAGGCAATTAAAGTCAAGTGCCGTTTTGCTATTCACAAAAATAAAATCAGCCTTATACGGGGTTCGGTTTTCTTCTGGGATGTTGTTGGTACATATTCGAGTACTTGTGTTATGAACGGATACACGATTCTGGCCATAAGTGTTTCAGGTACTTTTGCGACAACGATGATGATGAGTAATTGCTGTTGAATTCAAATCAATTCAATTGAATTTATACCATTTCAATATGAGTGCAAATATTAACAATAATAAAAAATAATAAGAAAAACAAATTGAAAATAATAGAAATAAATAATAATAAATACCACTCATTTATGGTAAAACGTTAGCTTTTCGTTTGGGCTTTATTGTTACCATGGCTTTTGAGCTTTCGAAACGTTAGAATTCCCTACACACAGTGGGATGAGATGGAAAAAATTTTACAAAATTTTCTATAGAAATAAAATTTTGTCAAGATTGTCTATAAAAATACAATTTTGACAAAATTTTCTATAAAAATAAAATTTTGACAAAATTTTCTATAGAAATAAAATCTTTACAAAATTTTCTATTGAAATAAAATTTTGATAAATTTTTTATAGAAATAAATTTTTGACACGATTTTCTATAGAAATAAAACTTTGACAAAATTTTCTATAGAAATAAAATTTTGACAAGATTTTCTATAGAAATAAAATTTTGATAAAAAGTTCTATAGAACAAAAATTTTAAAAACATTGCTATAGAAATTAATTATTGACACAATTTTCTATAGAAATACAATTTTGACAACATTTTCTATAGAAATAACATTTTGACAAAATTTTCTATAGAAATAAAATTTTGACAAAATTTTCTATAGAAACAAAATTTTGACAAAATTTTCTATAGAAATAAAATTTTGACAAAATTTTCAACAGAAATAAAATTTTGACAAAATTTTCTATAGAAATAAAATTTTGAAAAATTTTTCTATAGAAATAAAATTTTGATAAAATATTCTATAAAATTTGATAAAATTTTCTATAGAAATAAAATGTTGATAAAATATTCTATAGAAATAAAATTTTAACAAAATTTCTATAGAAATTAATTATTGACACAATTTTCTGTAGAAATAAAATTTTGACAAAATTTTCTACAGAAATAAAATTTTGACAAAATTTTCTATAGAAATAAAATTTTGACAAAATTTTCTACAGAAATAAAATGTTGATAAAATGTTCTATAGAAATAAAATTTTAACAAAATTTCTATAGAAATTAATTATTGACACAGTTTTCTATAGAAATAAAATTTTGACAAAATTTTCTATAGAAATAAAATTTTGACAAAATTTTCTACAGAAATACAATTTTGACAAAATTTTCTATAGAAATAAAATTTTGGCAAAATGTTCTACAGAAATAAAATGTTGATAAAATGTTCTATAGAAATAAAATTTTAACAAAATTTCTATAGAAATTAATTATTGACACAATTTTCTATAGAAATACAATTTTGACACAATTTTCTATAGAAATAAAATTTTGACAAAATTTTTTACAGAAATAAAATTTTGACAAAATTTTCTATAGAAATAAAATGTTGACAATTTTTTCTATAGAAATAAAATTTTGATAAAATGTTCTATAGAAATAAAATTTTAACAAAATTTCTATAGAAATTAATTACTGACACAATTTTCTATAGAAATACAATTTTGACAAAATTTTCTATAGAAATAAAATTTTGACAAAATTTTCTATGGAAAAAAATTTGACAAAATTTTCTATAGAAATAAAATTCTAACAAAAGTTTCTATACAAATAAAAAAATGTTGATAAAAAATTTTATAGAAATAACATTTTAACAAAATTTTTTTATAGAAATAACATTTTTACAAGATTTTCTGTAGAAAAAAAAAATCTGCAAAAAAATATTTTATGGAAATAAAATTTTGACCACATTTTTTATAGAAATAAAATTTTGACAAAATTTTCTATAGAAATAAAATTCTGACAAAAGTTTCTATAAAAATAAAATATTTTGACAAAAAATTCTATAGAAATAATATTTTAACAAAATCTTCTATAGAAATAACATTTTGACAAAATTTTCTATAGAAATACAATTTTGACAAAATTGTCTATAGAAATAAAATTTTGACAAATAAAATTTAGCACTGTTTGCTATAAAAATAAAATTTTGAGAAATATTTCCATAAAAAAAAAATCTATGGAAATAAAATTATTGACACAATTTTCTATAGAAATAAAATTTTGACAAATTTTTCTATAGAAATTTAATTGTTGACAAAATCCACTGTGCCTGCCCTACATTGTGGATACTTTTGGATGGCACTTGTTATTCCATGCCCTGTTTCGCTTTTGTGTTCCGTTTTAACATTGGAGTGCCTGAAGGCGAGGTGACACTTCAAAAATCACAAGAGTTTTGATTTGTATAACCACATAATTTGTCGAGTGTCTCAAGCATTTTCAAGCGTTTTTTTGTGTTTTATGGCGGCCACTTGTACTCATACCTCATACACTACCAACTTCTATACCATCCCCCAGCCCCCGACACAAAGGCTAGATGAAGCTCATAGTCTGTATTGGAGAGGATGACGCAGTTGACTCTATCTGTTGTTAGTTTTTATTGGCTGTAAATGCATAGAGGAAACCCCCACTGTAGTCACTGCGACTATGGATTTTCTAATAAAAAAACCCAAAAAAACATTCTCGTTATTGGATGTTCCAATTGATAGATCGATCGATCGTTCGAAATGTCTGTCCACCTGTCTGTTTGATTGATTAACAAGGGCTCTTGTAAATGGGGTGACGTTGGTATGAAATCTATGTCGTGGGGCCTAGCTGAATTGCGATAATGTTCCATTGAAGCGAAAGCGTTTGCAATGAAATTGCCGTCGGAAAACTGCAAAGGGAAATTCAGAAATTGGAAAATTCTGGTCTACTACTGGTTATATTATCATCTGATTTCTCTCAAGGATGTATTTAATAATCTAAGTGACATTTAACTATTTCCCATGAGGAGAAATATAATTAAAATTATGGTTAAGAAGTGGACAACGAAAAACTAAAGAAAGAGGTAAAATAACATTATAATCTCATAATGTACATATTATTAAAATTTTGTGTATTTTACACTACACCATCAAGTGGTTTTCTCCAAGGAAAAAAAAATTACCTCCAGCCGACGGTTGTTACTTGAGCCAAAAACACCAAAAACACCAAAATCTACCAAAATTTTGAGAACATTTTACCAAAAAAAAAAACTACCAAACCAAAAAAAATCTTATTTTGTCAAAATTTTATTTCTATAGAAAATTTCCTTGAAATTTTATTTCTATAGAAGATTTGTAAAAATTTTATCTCCATGAAAAATTTTGTCAAAATTTTATTTATATAGAAAATTCTGTAAAATTTTTATTTGCATAGAAAACTTTATCAAAATTTTATTTCTATAGAAAATTTTGTCAAAATTTTATTTCTATAGAAAATTTTATCAAAATTTTATTTCTATAAAAATTTTATTATTTTAGAAAATTTTCTGAAAATTATTCTTCTATAACAAATTTTCTGAAAATGTTATTTCTATAAATAAATTTCTGAAAATTTTATTTCTATATTACATTTTTTTAAAATGTTATTTCTGTAGAAAATTTTGTAAAAATTTTATTTGTATAGAAAAGTTTGTCAACATTTGATTTCTATAGAAAAATTTGTAAATCGTTTGTTTCTAGAGAAAATATTGTCAAAATTTTAATTCTAAAGAAAATTTTGTCAAAATTTTATTTCTAAAGAAAATTTTGTCAAAATTTTATTTCTATAGAAAATTTTGTGAAAATTTTATCTCTATAAAAAATTTTGCCAAAAAATTTATTTGTAGAGAAAATGTTGTCAAAACTTTATTTCTATAAAACATTTTGTCTAACTTTTATTTCTATAGAAAATTTTTGTCAAAATTTTATTTCTTTAAAAAAAAATAATATTTTAGAAAATTTTCTGAAAATTGTATTTCTATAGCACATTTTCTGAAAATGTTATTTCTATAGAAAAGTTTTGTCAAAATTTTATTTCTTTAAAAAAAAATTATTATTTTAGAAAATTTTCTGAAAACTGTATTTCTATAACAAATTTTCTGAAAATGTTATTTCTATAAAAAAATTTCTGAAAATTTTATTTCTATAGCACATTTTCTGAAAATGTTATTTCTGTAGAAAATTTTGTCAAAATTTTATTTCTATAGCAAAATTTGTCAACATTTTATTTTTATAGAAAATGTTGTCAATTTTTTTGTTTCTATAGAAAATTTTGTCAAAATTCTATTTCTATAGAAAATTTTGTCAAAATCTTATTTCTACAGAAAATTTTGCCAAAAAATTTATTTTTAGAGAAAATTTTGTCAAAATTTTATTTACATAGAAAATTCTGTCAAATTTTTATTTGTATAGAAAATTTTATCAAAATTTTATTTCTATAGAAAATTTTGTCAAGATTTTATTTTTAAAGAATATGTTGTAAAAATTCCATTTCTGTAGAAAATGTTGTGAAAACTTTAATTCTATAGAAAATTTTGTTTAAAATTTAAACCAAATTTTAAACCAAAAAAAATAAAATCCTAAAAAAATTTAACATTTTATATGAAAACCTTCTTTTGGCCATATCTTCTTAAATATGCGTCCTAGAGTGAAAAGGACTTTAATTCGTGAGCACCCACAAAAAATTGAAAAATCCATCCATCCTAAAAAGAAATGAAATTTTTATATGAAAAATTTCTTTTGGCCATATCTCCTAAACTAAGCGTCCTAGAGCGAAAAGAACGATAATTCGTGACCACCGTCAAAAAATTGAAAAATTCTCCCAAATACTAAAAAAATTGAATTTTTTTTTATATGAAAAACTTCTTTTGGCCATATCTCCTAAACTAAGCGTCCTAGAGCGAAAAGAACGATAATTCGTGACCAGCTTCAAAAAAATGAAAAATCCACACAAATCCTAAAAAAATTGACATTTTTATATGATAAACTTATTTTGGTCATATCTCCTTAAATATGCGTACTATAGCGAAAAGGACTTTAATTCGTGATCACCCTCAAAAAATTGTAAAATCCATCCAAATCCTAAAAATTGACATTTATATATGAAAAACATCTTTTGGCCATATCTCAAAAAAATGAAAAATCCACCCAAATCCTAAAAAAATTTAAAAATCTATATGAAAAACTTATTTTGGCCATTTCTCCTTAAAAATGTGTCCTAGAGCGAAAAAAATGATAATTCGTGACCACCCTCAAAATCCACCCAAATCCTAAAAAAAATTTTAATTTTTATATGAAAAACTTTTTTTTGGCAATATATCCTTAAATATGTGTCCTAGAGAGAAAAGGACTTTAATTCGTGACCACCCTCAAAAAATTCACCCAAATCCTAAAAAATATTGACATTTTTATATGAAAAACTTCTTTTGGCCATATCTCCTTAACTATGCGTCCTAGAGCGAAAAGGACTTTAATTCGTGACAAGCATAAAAAAATTGAAAAATCCACCCAAATCCTAAAAAAAAATTTAAAAAATTATATTTATAAATTCTATATTTACAAAAACTTTTGTCAACATTTTATTTCTATTGGAAATTTCCTTAAAAGTTTATTTCTATAGGAAATTTTCTGAAAACTTTATATTCTATTTTTAGTTTTTTGTTTTTTTTGTCAAAATTTTATTTCTATTAAAAATATTTTAAATTTTTTTTTTCTATAGAAAATTTTGTCCAAATTTTATTTCTATAGAAAATTTCTGCAAAATTTTATTTCTTAGAAATTTTTCTAAAAATTTTATTTCTATAGAAAATTTCTGCAAAATTTTATTTCTATAGAAAATCTTGACAAAAATGCATTTCTATAGAAAATTTTGTCAAATTTTTTTTTCTGTAGAAAATGTTGTCTACATTTTATTTCTATAGAAAATATTGTCAAAATTTTATTTCTATAGAAAATTTTGCCAAAAAAATTATTTTTATAGAAAATGTTGTGAAAGCGTTATGTCTATAGAAAAATTTGTCAAAATTTTATTTCTATTGAACATTTTGTCAAAATTTTATTTCTATAGAAAATTTTGTCAAAATTTTATTTTTATACAAGTTTTTATCAAAATGTTATTACTATTGAAAATTTTGATAAAGTTTCATTTCTAGAGAAATTTGTTTATCAATATTTTATTTCATAGAAAGTTTTGTCAAAACTTTATTTCTATAGAAAATTTCTGCAAAATTTTATTTCTATAGAAAATTTTCTAAAAATTTTATTTCTATAGAAAATTTTCCAAAAATTTTATTTATGTAGAAAATTTTTTCAAAATTTTATTTCTATAGAAAATGTTGTCAAAATTTTATTTCTATAGAAACTTTTGTCAAAATTTTATTTCTATAGGAAATTTAGTCAATTTTTTTCATATTTCTATAGAAAATTTTGTCTCATTGATTTTTTGTTTAGTAAATTGTTCACATCTATTGAAAATTTTGTTAAAAATTTATTTATATACGTAATTTTGTCAAAATTCTATAGCTATAGAAATTTTGTAAAAATTTCATTTCTATAGAAAATTTTGTTAAAATTTTATTTCTATACCAAAATTTCTGATTTTTTTTATAACAAATTTTCTGCTCATTTCATTTCTATAGGTAATTTTTTTAAACTTAAATTTTTATAGGAAATTTTCTGAAATTTTTTTATATTTCATGTTAGCCTGATAATGAAACAGGCAATTGACGTCCAAATGCATTATATCTAATTATACAATTATTTTTCGAGCTTTATGGACAGATATAGATTAAGGAACATGGTTAATAGAGTCATTGAAAAGAAAACGCCAGATACCAATTCTATAAAAAATTTTCTGAAAGTTTTATTTCTAAAGCAAATTTTCTGCACATTTTATTTCTATAGCAAATTTTCTGAAAAATTTATTTTTACTATTTTCTTTGTTTCATAGTGATAGCTTTTGATAGTTTTAAATGTTTTATTGAGACTAACTGAAAATATGTACAAAGCATTGGAATATATAAATCATGGCTACTAAGACTAAAATGGGAAATCAAAAGTAAAGTACATTTAAACATTCATGTTGCCAAGTATATACATACACATATTCTTAACATTCTAACACTCCTCCTCAACATGGATGTTATAGCAAATGAATAAACAAAAAAAAATACTTAAGATATTCCAATTAAATTTACAAAATGATTATGTTTTGTCCGACTTAGATTCTTGGTTAAAATATCGGCCACCATATCTTCAGTCGGGCAATATTTGAGTTCAACTTCCTTGTTTCGAATGACTTCACGGACGTGATGGAATTTTACATCTATATGTTTGGAGCGATTATGGAAAACAGGATTTTCTGCTAATTTTCCAGCGCCTTGATTATCGAAATTTAAAATTACTGCTTCCCCAGAATCATAACCAATTTCTGCCATCAATCGCTTCAAATATGTTGCTTCTCTTGCAGCATTTGACATCGCCATGTATTCGGCTTCAGTGCTACTTAGTGCTATAGTCTTTTGTTTCTTGCTCTCCCAAGATACGGCACATCCGTTCACGAAAAATATATATCCTGTTGTTGATTTCCTGTCTGTTGTATCGCTTGCCCAGTCTGCATCTGCGTAACCTTGAATTCCTTTCTGACCAGCTTTAAATATTAGCTTGTAGTTTTTGGTTCCTGCTAGGTATCGGAGAATATTCTTGACAGCAGTTAAATGCTCCACATGAGGATCCACATTTCTTTGGGCAAGTTTGTTGACAGAATGCTGAATATCAGGACGTGTTGTAATCGAAAGATAAGTCAAAGCCCCAATAATCGATTGGTACTCATGTTGATTTGTCTTCTTGCAATTTTTGTTACATCCTGATTGATATCCACAATTTAAAGGTATAAAAGAAGGTTTACAATCGCTCATACCACATTGTTCTAGGATATCTTTTATGTACTGCACTTGACTTAATTTTATAGGACCTGTCGGGGTATCTCTTTCTACCTCCATACCAAGAAAATGTTGCAATTTTCCCTTGTAACTTATGTCGAAATATTCTGCAATATTTGATTTCACCCTCAAGATTTCTTCTTCATTTTTGCATGCAATAATAATGTCATCCACATATACAGCAATTAAAACGGTTTCTCCGTTATCCTTCTTGTACAAGCATGGCTCACTTTCATAAGGAATAAATCCTAATCCTTTTAAAACTGAATCCAATTTATTACTCCATGCTCTACCAGACTGTTTCAGTCCATATATTGATTTTTTTAGCTTAAAAACTTTCTCGTTATCACTACTAAATCCTTCTGGCTGCTGCATATATACATCTTCCTGCAAATCGCTATTCAAATAAGCAGTGCTTACATCAATTTGATGTAAATGCATCTTTTCTTCTGCTGCAATAGCTAAAAGCATTCGTATAGTTGCGTATCTTACTACCGGTGAAAAGGTTTCTTTATAGTCTAATCCATACCGTTGACTACAACCTTTTGCTACCAAACGAGCTTTATACCTCTCGATATGTCCATGTTTATCCCGTTTAACTGCAAAAACCCATCTGCAACCTATAGCTTTACATTTTGGCGGCAAATCAACGACATCCCAGGTCTTGTTTTTCTGCAAGGCTTTGTATTCCGTTTTCATAGCTTCTTGCCAATTTGCAGATTTTTCACTTTCTAAAGCTTCTCGGAATGATTGAGGAATATTTTCGGATACTATTTTGTTTAATTTATTATAAACCTTTTTTGGTCTACCTGGTTTTCCAGACCTAATAATTTTTGGCCTACCGGGTCCAATTTTAACATGTTCATTACCTTCTGAACTGGAGTTATCATCTGCTGTATTAAAATTTTCCTCTCCACAACTGTCACTTCTAATTGCTCGTATTTCATTATTTCCACTTGTATTCGAATTTTCGTTTTCATCTCTTTCAATGTCAATTTCGTATTGATTTGCTTGCCATTGATCCAAATATAGCGTAAGACAATCCTTCTGAGGTAATACTTTTTCCTCAACATTAAATCTATTTTCATCGAAAATAACATCTCTGCTTTCTATTACCTTTTTATTCTCTTTATCATACAATCTATATGCCTTTGAAACTAACGAATATCCCACCATAATATATTCTTTTCCTCTCTTGTCAAATTTGGCTTTCTGGGATTTATTCAAAGCTACGCAATAGCACCCAAAAGTTCGCAAATGTTTCACATTGGGTTTCTTATCGTGCCATATTGCATATGGTGTTTTGTTCATTAATTGCTTGCTTGGGCTTCGATTTCTTAAATATGCGGCGGTCATTATAGCTTCAGCCCACAGAGAGTTTTGTACACCTGCATGTATCATCATGGTCCTTGCCATTTCTACTAAAGTTCTATTGGCACGTTCTGCCATTCCATTTTGTTGCGGTGTATACGGAACAGTAAGTTGTCTAACAATGCCACAATTCTTTAAATAATTGTCAAAATCCGTATACATAAGTATTCTCTTCCGTTGTCACTACGAAGTATCTTAATTTTCCTACCAGTTTGATTCTCAACTAGTTTCTGGAATTCTTTAAATTTTGGAAATACTTCATTTTTTGACTTTAAAAAATAAACAAAAATTCTATGAGATTTTTCATCAATAAAAGTCAAAAAATATCGTGAACCTCCTACAGATGGAATGTTTATCGGGCCACAGACATCGCTATGGATGACTTCTAGTATTTCTTTTGCCGATGTATTGGTATCTTTTGGAAACGGAAGTGTGTGTATCTTACCAAGCATACAGCTCGAACATTTTTCGTTTCCTGAATGACCATTTATCTCCATTCCATGCACCATTTCTTTCGTAGATAAATCCATCAAACTTTTATGATTTAAATGGCCATAACGGTTATGCCAAATATCTGCTGTAATCATAAATAATTTTTCCATCCGGTTTTCTAGAACAAACATATTGTCAGTTTTCGACGCTTTCATTACGATTTCATTATTTCTATTCTTAATAATTGCTTTTGAGTTTGTGAAGATAGCCTTTAGCCCCTGATTTACGGCCTTACTTATTGAAACGAAGTTAGCTTGTAGATCCGGCGAATGCAATACATTTTTTAATCGAACATTAAAATCCTCGCATTTTAGCAAAACATCGCCAATCCCAATAGCATTCAGAAAATTATTTCCGGCAAGAGCAATTCGTTCGTTATATTTCTCATATGTAGCGAACATATTCCTGTCGTTGCACATGTGCGCAGTTGCACCACTATCAAGATACCACTTAGATTTTTCCAGCTTACCTGAATCCGCAACGGCTATCATTGAAAACGACTGATTTTTCTTGCTGTTCTCCTTGAACTTACAATCATTCGCGTAATGTCCGACTTGGCCACAGCAAAAACATTTACCTTGAAACTGCTTCTTCTTACCAGCATTCATATTCTTTCTAAAATTTTTGCTATTTTCTGAATTTTTCTCCTGTTTCTTGAAAGATTTTACGGCGAAAACCTGTTGTTCCACACCTTCAATTTCTTGCACTTGGCTTCTTCTCTCTCCTTCTTCCATCAGTTTTTGCTTTAATGCTGAAAAACTAGGAAGGCTGTCTCTAGTTTCTATAGCAACCACGAAATTGTCATACTGCTTTGGAAGACTAGTCAGCAAAATGATTGTCAAGAGCTCCTCCTGAATCTCGATTCCGATTTCTGACAGCTTTTCCGACACTTCCACGAATTCATTTATGTGTTCAGCTATTGATCTGTTCTCCTTCATTGACAAATTCAACAGCTTTTTGTATAGGCCAACCTTTTGCAATGGCCCTTGGGGTTTATGGACGCTTTGAAGTTTTATCCATGCCTCATTCGATGTGGAACAATTTTTTACCAAATTCAGTTGTGTGGACTTAACGCTGAGACAAATTGTTGCCAGAGCTTTCTCATCTTCCATCTTCCACTTTTGAGTCTCACCAGCATCTTTACAATTTTCGAGTTTCGTATCCCCGTTAACAATGCTCCATTGTCCGCAATGTATAAGAACGCTCTTCATCTGGATACGCCAGCTCTCATAATTTCCTTCCTCGAGTTTTTCAATTTGACATATTGAATTCATTTTTCACAAATTTTATTTTTTCACAAAATGTCAAACAATACAACTGGTGCCCATAACCTGATAGCTTTTGATAGTTTTAAATGTTTTATTGAGACTAACTGAAAATATGTACAAAGCATTGGAATATATAAATCATGGCTACTAAGACTAAAATGGGAAATCAAAAGTAAAGTACATTTAAACATTCATGTTGCCAAGTATATACATACACATATTCTTAACATTCTAACACATAGAAAGTTTTATCAAAATTTTATTTCTATAGAAAATTTTCTAAAAATTTTATTTCTATAGAACATTTTCTAAAAATTTTATTTATGTAGAAAATTTTTTCAAAATTTTATTTCTATTGAAAATTTTGTCAAAATTTTATTTCTATAGAAAATCTTGACAAAATTTTATTTCTATAGAAACTTTTGTCAAAATTTTATTTCTATAGGAAATTTAGTCAATTTTTTCACAGAAAATTGTGTCAAGATTGTATTTCTATATAAAATTTTGTCTCATTGATTTTTTGTATAGAAAATTGTTTACTTCTATAGAAACTTTTGTTAAAAATTTATTTATATACGTAATTTTGTCAAAATTCTATAGCTATAGAAATTTTGTAAAACTTTCATTTCTATAGAAAATTTTGTTAAAATTTTATTTCTATACCAAATTTTCTGAATTTTTTTTCTATAACAAATTTTCTGAAAATTTCATTTCTATAGGTAATTTTCTGAAAATTTTATTTCTATAAAAATTTTTCTGAATGTTTTATTTCTATAGCAAATTTTCTGAAAAATTTACTTTTACTATTTTCTTTGTCAAAATTTTATTTCTATAGAAAATTTTGCCAAAAAAAAGTTATTTTTATAAAATGTTGTAAAAACGTTATGTCTATAAAAAATTTGTCAAAATTTTATTTCTATAGAAAATTTTGTAAAAATTTTATTTTTATACAAGTTTTTATCGAAATGTTATTTCTATTGAAAATTTTGATAAAGTTTCATTTCTAGAGAAATTTTTATCAAAATTTTATTTCTATAGAAAAGTTTATCAATATTTTATTTCTTGGAAAGTTTTGTCAAAATTTTATTTTTATAGAAAATTTTCTAAAAATTTTATTTCTATAGAACATTTTCTAAACATTTTATTTATGTAGAAAATGTTTTCAAAATTTTATTTCTATAGAAAATTTTATTTTTATACAAGTTTTTATCAAAATTTTATTTCTATTGAAAATTTTCATAAAGTTTCATTTCTAGAGAAATTTTTATCAAAATTTTATTTCTATAGAAAAATTTCTAAAAATTTTATTTCTATTAGAAAAATTTTATTCATGTAGAAAATGATTTCAAAATTTTATTTCTATAGAAAATCTTGACAAAATTTTATTTCTATAGAAAATCTTGACAAAATTTTATTTCTATAGGAACTTTTGCCAAAATTTTATTTCTATAGAAAATTTTGTCTCATTGATTTTTTGTATAGAAATATTTTTATTTCTATAGAAAATTTTGTTAAAAATTTGTTTATATAGGTAATTTCGTCAAAATTCTATAGCTATAGAAATTTTCTAAAAATTTTATTTCTATAGAAAATTTTGTTAAAATTTTATTTCTATACCAAATTTTCTGATTTTTTTTCTATAACAAAATTTTCTGAAAATTTCATTTCTATAGGAAATTTTCTAAAAATTTTATTTCTATAACATTTTTTCTGAATATTTTATTGCTACAGCAAATTTTCTGAAAATTTTATATCTATAGCAAATTATTATCTGAAAATTTTATTTCTATAGCAAATTTTCTGAAAATTTTATTTCTATAGAAAATTTTGTTAACATTTTATTTCTATACCAAATTTTCTGATTTTTTTTCTATAACAAAATTTTCTGAAAATTTCATTTCTATAGGAAATTTTCTGAAATTTTTATTTCTATAACATTTTTTCTGAATGTTTTATTGCGACAGCAAATTTTCTGAAAATTTTATTTCTATAGCAAATTATTATCTGAAAATTTTATTTCTATAGCAAATTTTCTGAAAATTTTATTTCTATAGAAAATTTTGTTAAAATTTTATTTCTATACCAAATTTTCTGATTTTTTTTTCTATAATAAAATTTTCTGAAAGTTTTATTTTTATCTGAAAATGTTATTTCTATAGCAAATTTTCGGAAAATTTTATTTTTCAGAAAATTTTTTCAAAATTTTATTTCTATAGAAGATCTTGACAAAAATTTATTTTTATAGAAAATTTTGTCAAGATTTTATTTCTATAGAAAATTTGGTCAAAAATTTATTTCTATAGAAAATTTTGTCAAAATTTTATTTCTATAGAAAATTTTGTCAAAATTTTATTTCTATAGATAATTTTGTCAAATTTCATTGTAAAACTTGCCCTACCTCGAAAGATGTCTGATAATAGCTTTGGTCAATATGAAATTTCTAAAATTACCCTTATCAACAATACCTCTCGGCCAGGCCGTCAGCCAGCGAGTCAAGTAGTCAAAGCTGCCACTACTGCTAAAATTATATTGAACTCACTGATGTTTTCAACTTCGATTAACAGAGTACAAAACAAACTGGAGCAGATAAGAGTGTTTGCTATTTGATTACTACACAAAAACCAAACGTTTAGATATCAACCAAAAGGTATCATGGAATCCAGAAGAGACCAGACCAATAAAGGTGGTAGAGAAGGAGTGCAGGGCAAAGTAGACCTCGTTTCAATGCACAAAGTGATTGAAATCTCATTGATTGGCATTCGATGTTTTTTTTTTTTTTTTTAAGAAAACTGCATTGAATTGAGGATCCAAATCCAAATATTTGCACAACCTTAATTTGCGAACAATCAGATTCTTCATGGCTGGCTCTCCTTTAGATAAGAAGAACTTTTGAGTTTTTTTATCTGGTTAGATTTGTTCGAGAATATGATACGATTTTTTTTTTGGATGAGAATTTTTCAAAATTACGTCAATCAACTTGGAAACAACAGCGTCACCACAACGCGATACTATCAACATTCATCAATGTGCCATAATAGCCAAAGTTTCAGTAGTGGAGGGGGTTACTCGGCATCGAGCTATTCGCTCATATTTAGACATAGAAAACAAAATTTATGCGATTGTAAACAAAATTTAGAATTTTTATGATTTTCCATTTCACTTGCCCAGTCAATTTCGATTGTTTAATTTTGATAAATCAGTAAAATATTTATGGCACTTGAATGGGTGGGCCGTTGGGTTTTTGTACATCGATCCGTCGGCTAGACTGGTGAGTGTAAAACAGGTAGTTTTATTGCAACTTATGTTGAATTTCTTAATAGCTTAATTGATATTCGATATGGTTTCGAATGGGCTTGTAAATGTTAAAGAGTAATGAAAGAGCAAATTGCGATAAATGAATTCGCGGAGTCCAAATTTCGCAGCAAAGTGATGGCGGTTAGGTTAGGTTGAAAAGAGGATCCGGGTTTCCCAGTCTCATATCGGCTGACATACACCTAAGCCAGTATTCGGCTTATTGTGTGCTCTAGCGTCTTCTTTCCATCGTACCATTCTTTTACTCCAAAAACTCTGTGTTACTAACGAATTCCCCAATTTGTTTCCACTGCCTGTTTCCAAGCTGAGCCAGGTCCCGAATCACCGTTGCATAGTACAGACAGCGTAGTGACAAAGGTAGTTTTCCAAAGTCTCATCATCCTCAAAACATGCCCTGTATGCATCATTCTCTACTTCTCCTACTCGGCACAAATGGGCTCTCGCTTATTGGTGCCCTATTATAACCACGGTTCTGACTCCACGGACAAACTCCAAGAGAATTGGTGCGAAATCTACAAGATCACCAAGAACATTTTCAACCTGCAGCCAAGTTACACTGAAAGTACTCCTAGAATTTATTAAACATTCCGGCCAACTTGCAACCTGCAAAGTTTCCCGAATTGTGTGGAAAAAACCCCGGTAACAGATAAATACCCATCGCAAGGTATCGAAGATAAAGTTCAAGGTTGCCCAGTCTCATGTCGGCTGACATACACCTAAACCAGTATTCGGTTTGTTGGGTGCTATAACTTCTTCTTTCGGCGTCCTTTCGTACCGCCCCTATATTTCAGAAACTCTTTGTCTCTAAGGAATTCCCCAATTTGTTTCCAGTCGCTGTCCCAAATCACCTCTTCAGCGATGTGGATAACTCTTAGGCGGGGCAGTGACAAAGATATTGTTCCAAAGTCTCATCATTCTCAAACCACGCCCTGCATGCACCATCCTTCGATTCTCCCACTCGACACAGATGGGCTCTCAATTTGTTTTTCGTAGCAAAATAATAGCGGTTGCGTTAGGTTAAATTGAAAAAAGGATCCGGGTTTTCCAGTCTCATGACGGCTGACATACACCTAAGCCAGTATTCTGCTTATTGTGTGGTATAACTTCTTCTTTCCATCGTACCGTTCTTTTATTCCTGTAACTGTGTCCCTAACGAATTCCCTAATTTGTTTTCAGTCTCTGTTTCCAAGCATGGTACGGTCCCCCAGTGACAAGAGTAGTTTTTCAAAGTCTCCTCGTCCTCAAAACATGCCCTGTATGCATCATTCTCTACTTCTCCTACTCGGCAAAGATGAACCGTTATTTTATATCAGGAACTCTGCAGCCCTAATGAATTCCTTAATTTGTTTTCAGTCTCTGTTTCCAAGCTGGGCCAGGTCCAGAATCACCGTTGCATAGTACAGACAGCGCAGTGACAAAGGTAGTTTTCTAAAGTCTCATTATCCTCAAAACATGTCCTGTATGCATCATTCTCTACTTCTCCTACTCGGCACAAATGGGCTCTCGCTTATTGATGCCCTATTATAACCACGGTTCTGACTCCACGAACAAACTCCAAGAGAATTGGTGCGAAATCTACAAGATCACCAAGAACACCATCAACCTGCAGCCAAGTTACTCTGAAAGTACTCCTCGAATTTATTAAAAATTGCGGCCAGCTTGCAACCTGCAAAGTTTCCCGAATTGTGTGGAAAAAACCCCGGTAGCAGATAAATACCCATCGCAAGGTATCGAAGATAAAGTTCAAGGTTGCCCAGTTTCATGTCGGCTGACATACACCTAAACCAGTATTCGGTTTGTTGGGCGCTATAACTTCTTATTTCGGCGCCCTTTCGTACCGCCCCTATATTCCAGAAACTCTTTGTCTCTAAGGAATTCCCTAATTTGTCCTGTCGCTGTCCCAAATCACCTCTTCAGCGATGTGGATAACTCTTAGGCGGGGTAGTGACAAAGATATTGTTCCAAAATCTCATCATTCTCAAACCACGCCATGTATGCACCATCCTCTACTTCTCCCACTTGGAACAGATGGGCTCTCAATTTGTTTTTCGTAGCAAAATAATAGCGGTTCCGTTAGGTTAGGTTGAAAAGTGGATCCAGGTTCCCCAGTCTCCTAAATCTGTATTTGGGTGGTTGTGCTCCCTAAATTCTTCTTTCCATCGTATCCTTCTTTTATTCCAGGAACTCTGTGTCCCTAACGAATTCCCTAATTTGTTTTCAGTCTCTGTTTCCAAGCTTGGTAAGGTCCCGTAGTGACAAGAGTAGTTTTTCAAAGTCTTCTCATTCTCAAATCATGCCCTGTATGCATCATTTTCTACTTCTCCTACTCGGCACAGATGGACCGTTATTTTATTTCAGGAACTCCCTAATTTGTTTCCACTCCCCGTTTTCAAGGTGGGCCAGGTCCAGAATCACCAATTCAACGATATGGTTAACTCTTAGGCAGGGCAGTGAAAAAGGCGTTTTTCCAACGTCTCATCATCCTCAAAACACGCCCGTCATAGATGTGCTCCCAACTCTAGGTGCCCGATCATTAGTTCCATGACCTTCCTGTCTGCCTTCCTACTTCCTTGTTTACTACTCCAGTCATTTTTTTTTACCAGGATCACCCTATAGTAGTTTTATCGCCCTTCCGACCATTGCATTAATCCACATCGCTGTGTGTGTCTCCCGTGCCAATTCATCCAACTCGGCCCGCGTTGTCCTATTGGCTTTGCAGGGCAGTGAGAAAGGTAAGGTTCTAAGGTAACATCACCTTCATGCACCATACTCCACTGCTCTCAATTCTATGTGCCTGGTAGTACCCATTCTTTCGGTCTTCCTACTTTCTTTGTTTAGTTCTTCAGTCATTTTCTATCTGTAATACGTCAGCGTATTTTCGTCGCTTCGTTCCAACCGTTGCATTGGTCCACATCGCTTTATGTGTCTCCCGTGCCCGTTCATCCAATTTGGACTGCGTTGCCTCTATTGGCTTTGCGTTCTCTAAGTTCACTTTCCCATGGGACCGGTAATGGGAATAGGATCTCGGTGTCTGAGTTCTTCACATATACGTCCAGTCCCGTCCTCTCACACATCGACCTAGAATCTTTTTCCCTCTAGTTTTTTACCATTCTCTCAGATCAATCTTCCTGGCAGTCGTGTAACGTCTACGCTTTTGGTCTGAAACTCTATAGGACTCAATGTGATCCGGTAATGGGAATAGAATGTCGGTGTCTGGTTGCTTCACATATACGTCCAGTCCCGTCTTCATACCCATCTGTTTAGAATCTTTTTCCCTCTGGTATCTGCTCCATTCTCTGAATTCTATGTGCCTGCTAGTTCCCATTCTTTCGGTCTTCCTACTCTCCTTGTTTAGTTCTCCAGTCATTTTCTTGTATGTATTACGGCAGAATATTTTCATCGCTTCGTTCCGACCGTTGCATTGGTCCACATCGCTTTATGTGTCTCCCGTGCCCCGTCATTCAATTTGGACTGTGTTGCCTCTATTGGCTTTGCGTTTTCTAATTTCACTTTCCCATGGGACCGGTAATGGGAATAGGATCTCGGTGTCTGAGTTCTTAACATATACGTCCAGTCCCGTCCTCTCAACCATCGACCTAGAATCTTTTTCCCTCTGGTATTTTTACAATTCTCTCAGACCAATCTTCCTGGCAGTCGTGTAACGTCTACGCTTTCGGTCTGAAACTCTATAGGTCTCAATGTGATCCGGTAATGGGAATAGAATATCGGTGTCTGGTTGCTTCACCTACACGCCCAGTCCCATCCTCTTACCCATCGGCGTAGAATCTGTTTTTCTCTGGTATCTGCTCCATTCTCTCAGGCCAATTTTCCTGGCAGCAATGACGTCTACGCTTTTGATCTGAACCTCTATGGGTCGTAATTATATTCCCATAAGTCTGGTAATGGGACTAGGATCTCGGTGTCTGGGGTCGTTCACATATATGCCCTGTCCCGTCTTCTCACCCATCTTCGATCCATCGGTGTAGCCGCTTTTTCCCCTCTTATATCTGTTCTAGGTGCCATTCTCCCAGGACCATCTTACTGGCGTCAGAGTGTTACACTCGGCAGCTATGGCCACCTCAGGTATACGATCAGGGATTGTTACGCCATCCGCCATTTCATATCCATCCATCTCCACCATCTCCTCCATTATCCTTTGATGCTTCGTCATGTTTTGCATTTCCGTCCATTCTCCAATGAAGTTAGGAATCGTGGTACTCTTCTTTTATGTCAGGAACTGTGTCTCTACAAAATTCCCAATTTGTTTCCACTCCCTATTTCCAAGCAGGTTCCGAATCACTACTTCACCGATATGGTTAACTCTTGGCCTAGTAAATGCAGGACATTGATAAAGATAGTGTCCCTCATCATCCTCAAAACGCGTCTTACCTGCACCATCCTCTACTGCTTCTATTCGGCACAGTTGTGCTCTCAATTCTAGGTGCCTGGTCGTTAGTTCCATAACCTCTCTATCTGTCTTCCTACTCTCCTTACATAGTTCTACAGTCATTTTCTAATCTGTGCCATCCCATATTATTTTCGTCACGCTTCCGACGGTTCCATTCGTCCACATCGTTTTATGTGTCTCCAGTGCTCATTCATTCAACTCGGCCGGTGTTGCCTCTATGCGGTTTGCGTTCTCTAAGTTCACTTCCCTATGCGTCCCAGCTCTTATCTCCAGTTCATATGCCTTTACGTTTCCCCTTATTCCGTCTTGCCCCGGTATCCATATGAATCTCCCTAATTCCGAGTATTGGTTGATCACGCCTGTGCCTTCTAATACTATACGCGAACGAATCGTTATGGATTCATTACCCAGCAGCATCCTGTGAAAACGTTCACTTGTGGAGGCCTCGTGTTATTTCCTGACATGCGCTTCTGCCGGCAATTGGAATAGGATCTCGGTGTCTAGGTCTTCCAAATATACGCCCACTCCCATCCTCTCAGCCATACGCAATATACTACGTAAAGAACCAAAATTGGACGTATACAAATGAGCACTGCGAATAAGTACCTTAGAGAGTTGTACAAAGAGAAATGCTCCGAAAGAAAGTTCTCTTGCAGCCCGAACTAAGCGCACAAGGACATGTGGAGATTACTGGGAGCTTAACTCCTCTCAATACCCCAAAGGGAGCTTAACCCCGCTTAATTCACTACTGGGACCTTAACATGCCTATTATACCCACGGGGAGTTTACTTCTCTGCATCACCCACACGGAGCTTAACTCCTCTCAATTCCCCACTGGGTGGTTAATTCCTCTAAAAACATTACTGGGACCTCAACTACTCTATGCCCCCATGGGGAACTTAACTCGCCTCAATACCTTGCTGGGAGCTTTACTCCGTTAACGATGCTTAACTCCTCTCAATATTCTACTGAGTGCTTATCTCCTCTATGTCAGCCACATGGAGCTGAACTCCACCCAATACCCCACTGGGAGATTAATTCCTCCACACGCACGACAGGAAGTTCAATTCCTCTATATCACCCACTCGGAGCTTAACCCCTCTCAAATATCCTTTTGGGAGCTTAAACCCGCTAAATACACTACTGGGAACTTATCTCCCCTATGCCATCCAGGGAGAGCTTATCTCCTCTTAATATTCAACGGGGAACTTAACTTTTCTTAATACCCTACTGCAAGCTCAACTCCTTTATATCACCCACGCTAAATAAAATACAGGGAGCTTAACTGCTCTATATAACCCACGGCGGACTTAAGAATTCTCTTAAATTGGGATCCTAAGAAAATTCCGAACGCGAATATAATGGAGACGATTTTTCTTTTAGGAATAAAAGTGTAAAATTATCCCCATCAATGCCAATCCTATATTTAAGTGACCGTTCCCTTCCATAATGTTTGACCAAAACTGAGACTGATCCACACACACACACATCAGGGTCTAGTCATGTAGCAATCCTGTGTTAGATCCATTTCCTATCGGGTTATGCTAAAATCAAAATATTGAAACAAAATGCATTCATCGGACCATGTTTTCGAATATTGTGCAATTCATATGAATTTCATATCTCTTTATTGACACTATCTTTAATGCCTTCAGTCATATCTAGTCGCCAAACAATATTAGTTGGTAAACATGGCAGAAAAAACTCCACATGCATTTTCACAGATATATATTCGATGTTTATCGATGTGAGTAGCTGGTATGTACCCATTAACCATATTGCAATGTGTTGCACTCAATAAAACAATGTGTTGCACTCAATGTAGAGCAATTGAAAACTTGTGTTTTCATATCTCATGTCTAGACTTGTCTTTCCAATAATGTTAATTTACATTAAATTTAATTAATTTAAATTAAATAAAAATATGTTAAATTAATTTAACTGTGAATTAATTAAAATCACATTAAATAAATAAATAAAATTATATACAGTGAAACCTCTCAAATTTGGACACTCTGATAACCGGACACCTCCCAAAAGTGGGCATTTGTCTGGTGACGTTTGCTATATTAACGCATTAAAATCTCATAACTGGACACCTCTGAAATGTGGAAAAAAATGGGTGTCCATTTTTCAGAGGTTTCACTGTATTGTAATTAATTTTATTAATTTGAGTTCTGGTGATCAATTACCTTTCTCGCAATATGTTCAGCTCAAGAGCGAATTTTCTTCCACTACGGCGATTTCGATCTAAATCAATTTGATCTTCATTTTTGGATAAGTTCTAGTGCTGTTACCACTTTTTTTGCAGCCACATGGTGGTGCAATGGTTAGCACGCCCACCTTGCATACACAAAGTCGTGGGTTCGATTCCTGCTTCGACCGAACACCAAAAAGTTTTTCAGCGGTGGATTATCCAACCTCAGTAATGCTGGTGACATTTCTGAGTGTTTCAAAACTTCTCTAAGTGGTTCCCCTGCAATGTGGAACACCGTTTGGACTCGACTATAAAAACGAGGCCCCTTTTCAGGGTATCACAATGGACTGAATAGTTAGCCTGAAATATCGGGCTGCCACTATACCTAACTTAACCTAACCTAGAACATAGAGAGTTAGTTAAACGTTGGTCAGGTCCCTATGGTGTCGACCGCTTCGCCGTTTACGGATAGGATGGGGAAAGGGGATGGGAAAAGGATCTCTTCTGGTACTACGACTGCCACGCACCAACTAACAGGGTCTCCCGACCCAGACCGTGGGTATCTTTACTCCTGCCAATATCCCACTGGGAAGTTAATTCCTCCAAAAACATTGGTAAAAGCTCAACTCTGCTATATCAGCCACTGGGAGCTTAAATTTTCTCGGTATCCTACAGCGAGCTTAAACCCGCTAAATGCACTATTGGAAGATTAACTCCTCTAAAAACACTACTGGGAGCTCAACTCATCTATATCACCCTTGGGGAGCTTAGCTCCTGCCAATACCCTACTGTAAACTCACCCACCCTCTCAACACCCTAGAGGGAGCATAAGCCCACTAAATATCCTACTGGAAGCTAAACCCCTCTTTAGCACCCACGTGATGCTTAAATTCTCCCAATATTACAATCGGAGCTTTACTACTCTAACAACACTACTGGAATCTCAACTCCTCTATATCACTCACTGAGAGCTTGACTCCTCTCAATACCCTACAGGGAGCTTAACCCCGCTAAATTCACTACTGGGATCTTAAGTTCCCTATGTCACCCACGGTCAGTTTAACTCCTCTGTATCACCCACATGGAGCTTAACTCCCCTCAATACCATACAGGGATCATAACCCCGCTAAATTCACTACTGGGATCTTAACTTCACTATGCCACCCACGGGCAGTTTAACTCCTCTGTGTCACCCAAATTAACTCCGCTCAATATCCAACTGGGAGGTTAATTCCTCTAGAAGCATTACTGGGACCTAAACTACTCTATGCCACCTATGGGGATCGTAACTATCCTCAAAATCCTACTGAAGCTCAACTCCTCTCAAATACCCTACAAGGGTACTTAACTCCTCTATATCACCCACTCCGAGCTTAACCCGTCTGATTACCCCACTTAGAGCTTAACCCCGCTAAATACACTACTGCGAGCTTAATTCGCCTATGTCACGGGGAGATTAACTCCTCTGTATCACCCACATGGAGCTTAACTCCGCTCAATACCATACAGGGATCATAACCCCGCTAAATTCACTACTGGGATCTTAACTTCACTATGCCACCCTCGGGGAGTTTAACTCCTCTGTATCACCCACATGTAGCTTAACTCAGCTCAATAGGTTAAATCCTCTAAAAGCATTACTGGGACCTCAACTCCTCTATACCACCCATGGGGAACGTAACTATTCTCAATATCCTACTGAAGCTCAACTCCTCTCAAATACCCTACAGGGTGATTAACTCGTCTCAATACCCTACTGAGTGCTTAACTCCTCCCAATACCCCACTTGGAGTTTAATTCCTCTAAAAACACAACTGGAAGTTCAATTCCTCTATATCACCCACTCCGAGCTTAACCCGTCTGACAGCATAACTCTTCTAAAACCACTACTGAGAGCTTAACTCGCCTATGTCACCCGTGGGGAGCTTAACTCCTCTTAATACCCCAGAGCAATCTTAACTCCTCTCAATAGCTTACTGCAAGTTCAATTCCTCTATATCACCAACTCCGATCTTAAGCACTACTATCCTACCGGGAGCTTAACGCCGCAAAAAATACAACTGGGAGCTCAACTCCTCTATGTCACCCACAGGAAGCTTAACTCCTCTCAATGCCCCATTGGAAGCATAACTCTTCTAAAACCACTACTGAGAGCTAAATCGCCTATGTCACCCGTGGGGATCTTAACTCCTCTTAATACCCCACAAGAATCTTAACTCCTCCGCAAGTTCAATTCCTCTATATCGCCCACTCCGAGCTTAACCCCTCTGACAATCCTACTGGGAGCTTAACCTCGATAAATACACTACTGCGAGCTTAACTCCCCTATGTCATCCACGGAGAACTTAACTCCTCTTAATACCGCACAGGGATCTTAACTGCTCTCAATACCCTACTGCAAGTTCAACTCCTTTATATCACTCATAAGGAGCCTAATTCCTCTCAATATCCGTAACCCCGCAAGATAAACTACTGAGAGCTTAACTACTCTTTATCACCCACGACGGACTTAACTCTTTCCCCCATGGGGAACTTAATTCCTCCGAATACACCACTGAGAGCTTAACTCCTTTAAAAGGGAGCCACCGTGGTGCAATGGTTAGCATGCCCGCCTTGCATACACAAGGTCGTGGGTTCGATTGCTGCTTCGACCGAACACCAAAAAGTTTTTCAGCGGTGGATTATCCCACCTCAGTAATGCTGGTGATATTTCTGAGGGTTTCAAAGCTTCTCTTAGTGGTTTCACTGCAATGTGGAACGCCGTTCGGACTCGGCTATAAAAAGGAGGTCATTGAGCTTAACATGGAATCGGGCAGCACTCAGTGAGAAGAGAGAAGTTCACCAATGTGATATCACAATGGACTGAATAGTCTAAGTGAGCCTGATACATCGGGCTGCCACCTAACCTAACCTAACCTAACCTAACTCCTCTAAAACCACTAATGGGAGCTCAAATTCTCTATGTCACTCATGGGGAAATTAAGTCATCTCTATACCCTATTGGGATTTTATCTCCTCTAAAAGCACTATTGGGAGCTCAACATTTCTATGTAACCCACCGGGAGCTTAACTCCTCTCACAACACTATTGGGAGTTCAACTCCTCTATGTCACCCACGGGAGCTTATGGGAGTTCAACTTCTCTATGTCACTCATGGGGAAATTAAGTCATCTCTATACCCTACTGGGATTTTATCTCCTCTTAAAGCGCTATTGGGAGCTCAACATTTCTATGTCACCCACCGGGAGCTTAAATCCTCTCACAGCACTATTGGGAGTTGAACTCCACTATGTCACCCACGGGGAGCTTACCTTCTCTCAAAGCCTTACTGAAATCTAAACTCCTCAAAAATACTACTGGGACCTCTACTCCTCTATGTCACCAACGGGGAACTTAAATCCTCTCAATTCCCTACTGGGAGCTTAACTCTTCTAAAATCTTTATCGAAGGCGTAACTCCTTAATGTTACTCAAGAGGGGCCTAACTCCTCTCAAAACCCTACAGGGTACTTAACTCCTCTATATCACCCATAAGGAGCATAACCCCGCTAAATACACTACTGGGACCTCAACTCCTCTATATTAACCATGGGGAGTTTAAATTCTCTCAATGCGCTACAGGGAGCTTAATTCCTCTAAACCTCAAAAACCCCAACTGGGACATTAACTTTTCTATATCACCCACGGGGAGCTTAATTCCTCTCAATACCCAAATGGAAGTTTAACTCCCATAAAAACACTACTGGGAGGGCTTGAGGTCTGTATGCTTAATTTAAATTTTATAAATACTAGTTTTAACCCCTCTTGATTCATTTAAAGAAGCTGCGTCCTTGGCCCAGAATCATCAATAAAAAGTGTTACAGGTTGGCTGATAAGTCCCCGGTCTGACACATAGATGGCGTCGCTAGTATTAAATCCATATTATTTTTATATAGTACCAACCCTTCAAATGATTCGTGTCAAAATTTGACGTCTGTAAGTCAATTAGTTTGTGAGATAGAGCGTCTTTTGTAAAGCAACTTTTGTTATTGTGAAAAAAATGGAAAAAAAGAATTTCGTGTTTTGATAAAATACTGTTTTCTCAAGGGGAAAAATACGGTGGAAGCAAAAACTTGGCTTGATAATAAGTTTCCGGACTCTGCCCCAGGGAAATCAACAATATTTGATTGGTATGCAAAATTCAAGCGTAGTGAAATGAGCAAGGAGGACGGCGAACGCAGTGGACGCCCGAAAGAGGTGGTTACCGACGAAAACATCAAAAAAAATCCACAAAATGATTTTGAATGACCGCAAAATGAAGTTGATCAAGATAGCAGAGGCCTTAAAGATATCAAAGGAACGTGTTGGGCATATCATTCATTAATATTTGGATATGCGTGTTGATGATTCTGAGCGGTGTTTGCAGCTGTTAACTCGTAATACAACCGAGTTTTTCCGTCGATATGTGACACTAAATGAAACATGACTCCATCACTACACTCCTCAGTCCAATCGACAGTCGGCTGAGTGGACAGCGACCGGTGAACCGTCTCCGAAGCGTGGAAAGACTCAAAAGACCGCTGGCAAAGTAATGGCGTCTGTTTTTTGGGATGCGCATGGAATAATTTTTATCGATTATCTTGAGAAGGGAAAAACCATCAGCAGTGACTATTATATGGCGTTATTGGAGCGTTTGAAGGTCGAAATCGCGGCAAAACGGCCCCATATGAAGAAGAAAAAAGTGTTGTTCCACCAAGACAACGCACCGCAACACAAGGTATTGAAAACGATGGCAAAAATTCATGAATTGGGCTTCGAATTGCTTCCCCACCCACCGTATTCTCCAGATCTGGCCCCCAGCGACTTTTTCTTGTTCTCAGACCTCAAAAGGATGCTCGCAGGGAAAAAATTTGGCTGCAATGAAGAGGTGATCGCCGAAACTGAGGCCTATTTTGAGGCAAAAGCGAAGGAGTACTATCAAAATGGTATCAACAATTAGGAAGGTCGTTATAATCGTTGTATCGCTCTTGAAGGGAACTATATTGAATAATAACAAGTATATACGGCCGTAAGTTCGGCCAGGCCGAATCTTATGTACCCTCCACCATGGATTGCGTAGGAACTTCTACTAAAGGCTGTCATCCACAATCGAATTACTTGGGTTGCGATAACACTTGCCGATGGCAAGGTATCGTAAAACTTTTTAACACTGTCTTCTAAATTGTAAGTTAGCCCATACGGGGTATATATTAAACAAAAAAAGGCCGATTAAATACGTATATAATCTAGTTTGACAAAATTTTCTATAGAAATAAAATTTTGACAAAATTTTGTATAGAAATGAAACCTTGACAAAATTTTCTATAGAAATAAAATTTTGACAAAATTTTCTATAGAAATAAAAATTTGACAAATTTTTCTATAGAAATAAAAACTTGACAAAATTTTCTATAGAAATAAAATGTTGACAAAATTTTCTATGGAAGTAAAATGTTGACAAAATTTTCTATAGCAATACAATTTTGACAAAAATTTCTATAGAAATAAAATGTTGACAAAATTTTGTATAGAAATAAAATTTTGACAAACATTTCTATAGAAATAAACTTTTGATAAAACTTTCTATAGAAATGAAATTTTAACAAAACTTTCTATAGTAATAAAATTTGACAAAATTTTCTATGGAAATAAAGTTTTGGTAGATTACAAAATTTTCTATAGAAATAAAATTTTGACAAAATTTTCTATGGAAATAAAATTTTGACAAACATTTGTATAGAAATAAACTTTTGACAAAACTTTCTATAGAAATGAAATTTTGACAAAACTTTCTATAGTAATAAAATTTGACAAAATTTTCTATGGAAATAAAGTTTTGGTAGATTATTTTTGGCGATATGGACCAATTTTTGTGTAATAAGTCATCGGCTATATATAACTAAAGACCGATATGGACCAATTTTTACATGGCTGTTAGAGGCAAAATGTACCAAATTTCAACCGTATCGGATGACTTTTGCTCCTCCAAGAGGTTCCGGACGTCAAATCTGGGGACGGTTTATATGGGAACTATATATAATTATGGACCGATATGGACCAATTTTTGCATGGTTGTTAGAGACCATATACTAACACCATGTACCAAATTTCAACCGTATCGGATGACTTTTGCTCCTCCAAGAGGCTCCGGAGGTCAAATCTGGGGATCGGTTTATATGGGGGCTATATATAATTATGGACCGATATGGACCAAGTTTTGCATGGTTATTAGAGGCCGTAAACTAACATCAGGTACCAAATTTCAACCGGATCGGATGAATTTTGTCCCTCCAAGAGGCTCCGGAGGTCAAATCTGGGGATCGGTTTATATGGGGGCTATATATAATTATGGACCGATATGGACCAAGTTTTGCATGGTTATTAGAGGCCGTAAACTAACAGCAGGTACCAAATTTCAACCGGATCGGATGAATTTTGTCCCTCCAAGAGGCTCCGGAGGTCAAATCTGGGGATCGGTTTATATGGGGGCTATATATAATTATGGACCGATATGGACCAATTTTTGCATGGTTGTTGGAGGCCGTATACTAACATCAGGTACCAAATTTCAACCGTATCGGATGAATTTTGCCCCTCCAAAAGTCTCCGGAGGTCAAATCTGGGGATCGGTTTATATGGGGGCTATATATAATTATGGACCGATATGGACCAATTTTTGCATGGTTGTTAGAGACCGTATACTAAGACCACGTACCAAATTTCAACCGGAACGGATGAATTTTGCTGCTCCGGGAGTCTCCCCAAGCCAAATTTGTGGATCGGTTTATATGGGGGCTATACGTAAACGTGGTCCGATATGGCCCATTTTCAATACCATCCGACCTACATCAATAACAACTACTTGTGCCAAGTTTCAAGTCGATAGCTTGTTTCGTTCGGAAGTTAGCGTGATTTCCACAGACGGACGGACAGCCGGACAGACGGACAGACGGACAGACGGACAGACGGACGGACGGACGGACATGCTTAGATCGACTCAGAATTTCACCACGACCCAGAATATATATACTTTATGGGGTCTTAGAGCAATATTTCGATGTGTTACAAACGGAATGACAAAGTTAATATACCCCCATCCTATGGTGGAGGGTATAAAAATGAATTTTGACAAAAAAACTGTGTTTTTCTTTGTTGGACAGGGGACTTATCAGCCAACCTGTTACACGACTGGGACCTCAACTCTTCTATATTAACCATGGGGAGTTTAAATTCTCTCAATGCGCTACAGGGAGCTTAATTCCTCTAAACCTCATAAACCCCTACTGGGACATTAACTATTCTATGTCACACATAGGGATCTTAACTCCTCTCAATAACCCACTGGAAGTTTAACTCCCCTAAAAACACTACTGGAAGGGCTTGAGGTCTGTATCCTTAATTTTAATTTTATAAATATTAGTTTTAAACCGTCTTGATTAATTTAAAGAAGCCGCGTCCTTGGCCCAGAATCATTAATAAAAAAAATTATAAGGGAACAACAATAACTTTGGAACTAAGTAAGCTTTTTTTATTATATTTTCTCTTCTATATAGAGCATATAGACCCTTACCTTTTTGGAACTACAATAATTAACATTATAATTGTTATTAATAAAATCCAAGAATAATTCTACTAGTTACAATTAATCACATTCATGGTCGTTGTAAGTTAATCCCCTATCTTATCACACATTTGTTCGGTAATCACCCTAATAATCAATGAATTGAGGCTAAATGCTATACTGTAATGTATACCAAACTGTCTTTTCATTAATCAATATTATTTTGTTTATTTGGATACGAAAAAGTTAAATTTTGCTTTCATTGCTTTCCTTATCATTGATTTGGAATTGTCAATAATGGGTCATGTATCATATCATCAGACTATACCAAGTGAATGAAACCATCCTAAGCAGCCATATGTGTGTAGATTTTTAATATCCATATCTATATTTCCCCCTCCAATTCACATGGAAATCGAATTGTCCATTTCTTGTCATATTCTAATAATGGACATATGCATTTAGTATTGATGGCCTAGAGAATAATTGATTGAATATTTAATTCAAATCAAGGTATTATCGAATAATAATTCATTAATAAAATTCAGATTGAAATTCAGTCATTGATATGTATCCACACCCAGGAGTCCTTTAATTATTAAGATTTTTATACCCTCCACCATAGGATGGGGGGTATATTAACTTTGTCATTCCGTTTGTAACACATCGAAATATTGCTCTAAGACCCCATAAAGTATATATATTCTGGGTCGTGGTGAAATTCTGAGTCGATCGGAGCATGTCCATCCGTCCGTCTGTTGAAATCACGCTAACTTCCGAACAAAACAAGCTATCGACTTGAAACTTGACACAAGTAGTTGTTATTGATGTCGGTCGGATTGTATTGCAAAAGGGCCATATCGGTCCACTTTTACGTATAGCCCCCATACAAAGGGACCCCCAAATTTGGCTTGCGGATCCTCTAAGAGAAGCAAATTTCATCCGATCCTGCTAAAATTTCGTACATGGTGTTAGTATATGGTCTCTAACAACCATGCAAAAACTGGTCCACATCGGTTCATAATTATATATAGCCCTCATATAAACCGATCCCCGATTTGGCTTGCGGAGCCTCTAAGAGAAGCAAATTTCATCCGATCCGGCTGAAATTTGGTACATGGTGTTAGTATTTGGTCTCTAATGACCATGCCAAAATTGGTCCACATCGGTCCATAATTATACATAGCCCCCATATAAACCGATCGCCAGATTTAACCTCCGAAGCCTCTTGCAAGACCAAAATTCATCTGATTCAGTTGAAATTTGGTACGTGGTGTTAATATATGGCCTCAAACACCCATGCAAAAATTTGTCTACATCGGTCCATAATTATATATAGGCCCCATATAAACCGATCCCCAGAGTTGACCTCCGGAGCCCCTTGGAAGAGCAAAAATCATCCGATTCGGTTGAAATTTGTTACGTGATGTTAGTATATGATATCCAACAACCATGCAGGAACTGGTTCATATCAGTCCATAATTATACATAGCTCCCATTTAAACCGATCCCCAGATTTGACCTCCGGTGCCTTTTGGAGAAGCAAAATTCATCCGATCTGGTTGAAATTTGGTACGTGGTGGTAGTATATGATATTTAACAACCATGCCAAAAGTGGTCCATATCAGTCCATAATCATATATAGCCCCCATATATACCGATCCCGAGATTTGGTTTTGGAGCCTCTTAGAGGAGCAAATTTATTCTGAGTCAGTTGAAATTTGGTACATTGTGCTAGTATGTGGCCGTTAACAACCATGCCTAACTAGGTCCATATAGTTATATATAGCCCTCAGATATATCGATTCCCAATCACACAAAAATTGGTCCATATCAAGTTCATAATTTTATATAGCCCCCATATAAGCGAACCCCATATTTCAATTCTGGCTCTCTACGTATCGTGCCAAAGTCCATATCGATTCGTAATTATTTGTAGTCTTGCTTATACATAAATTTTTTGTCTAATATATACCACGTATGGACTAACTCACAATTTAGAAAACGATGTTAACAAGTTTTAAGATACCACAACCCAAGTAATTCGATTGTGAATGACAGTCTTTCGTAGCAGTTTCTACGTAATCCATGTTGGAGGCTACATAAGATTCGGCCTGGCCGAACTTACGGCCGTATATACTTGTTTTATTATTGTACCATGATTTCATCGGCAAAATCTTATATAGAAATAAAATCTTGAAAAAATTTTCCAAAGAAATAAAATTTTGAGAAAATTTCTATAGAAATAAAATTTTGAGAACATTTTCTATAGAAATTTTGATAAAATTTTCTATAAAAATAAAATTTTGACAAAAAATTTCTATAGAAATAACATTTTGACAAAATTTTTCTATAGAAATACAATTTTGACAAAATTTTATATAGAAATAAAATTTTGAGAAAAATTTTATAGAAACAAAATTTTAATAGAAATAAAATTTTGAGAAAATTTTCTATAGAAAAAAATTTTCTATAGAAATAAAATTTTCTATAGAAATAAAATTTTGACAAAATTTTCTATAGAACTAAAATTTTGACAAAATTTTCCGTAGAAAAATTTGTCAAAATAAAATTTTAACAAAATTTTCAATAGAAATAAAACTAAAAAAAAAATATCTTAAAGAAATAAAATTTTGACAAAATTATAGAGATACAATTTGAAAAAATTTTCGTTTCTTTAAAATTTTCAGAAATTTGTCTATAGAAATAAAATTTTGATAAATTTTTCACGAAATTTTCTAAAGAAATAAAATTTTGAGAAAAATTTTAATAGAAATAAAATTTTGAGAAAATTTTTTATAGAAGTAAAATTTTGAGAAAACTTTTTATAGAAATAAAATTTTAAGAAAATTTTTTATAAAAATAAAATTTGACAAAATTTTTTATAGAAAACAAAATTTTTTATAGATAATTTTCTCAAAATTTTATTTCTATAGAAATAAAATTTCGACAAAATTTTATTTCTATAGAAATAAAATTTCGACAAAATTTTGTATAGAAAAATTCGACAACATTTTCTATAGGAAAAGAGATATGTTTGTTTCGAATTTATTTCGGCATAAGCCGGCTATCATACAAAACCTTTTTTCGGAAGTTTCAAGTGTGGTTCATTGTTGGGTTTAATGAACTGCCTGAATTTATTCTGATAATTGGTTGATAGTTTTGCTACAAGTAGAGGATGCTGTTGAGGAATGTGGTAATTCCGAAACGTGCGTCCATCCAACCATCTTGCGGTCTATAGGGCTTTGGCCAAATAAATTTGACAAACATTCTTTTCCTCTGTTGGTTAAGCTACACTTGTAGTTTAGTCAATGAATGGTTTTAAGCTGAAATAAAAAAACAACAAGAAATAAAATTTTGACAATATTTTCTATAGAAATAAAATGTTAACAAAATTTTCTAAAGAAATAAAATTTTGACAAAATTTTCTATAGAAATAACATTTTAACAAAAATTTCTATAGAAATGAAATTTTGAACATTTTTTCTACAGAAATAACATTTTAACAAAAATTTCTATAGAAATAACATTTTGAAATTTTTTTCTATAGAAATAAAATTTTGACAAAATTTTCTATAGAAATAAAGTTTTGACAAAATTTGCTATAGACATAAAATTTTCACAAAATTTTCTATAGAAATAAAATTTTGACAAAATTTTCCAAAGAAATAAAATTTTGAGAAAATTTTCTAAAGAAATAAAATTTTGTGAAAATTTGCTATAGAATTAAAATTTTGAGAATTTTTTTATAGAAATAAAATGTTAACAAAATTTTTTGTAGAAATAAAATTTTGAAGAAATTTTGACAAAATTATCTACAGAAATAAAATTTTGAAAAAAATTTTATAGAAACAAAATTTTAATAGAAATAAAATTTTGAGAAAATTTTCTATAGAAAAAAATTTTCTATAGAAATAAAATTTTCTATAGAAATAAAATTTTGACAAAATTTTCTATAGAACTAAAATTTTGACAAAATTTTCCGTAGAAAAATTTGTCAAAATAAAATTTTAACAAAATTTTCAATAGAAATAAAACTAAAAAAAAAATATCTTAAAGAAATAAAATTTTGACAAAATTATAGAGATACAATTTGAAAAAATTTTCGTTTCTTTAAAATTTTCAGAAATTTGTCTATAGAAATAAAATTTTGATAAATTTTTCACGAAATTTTCTAAAGAAATAAAATTTTGAGAAAAATTTTAATAGAAATAAAATTTTGAGAAAATTTTTTATAGAAGTAAAATTTTGAGAAAACTTTTTATAGAAATAAAATTTTAAGAAAATTTTTTATAAAAATAAAATTTGACAAAATTTTTTATAGAAAACAAAATTTTTTATAGATAATTTTCTCAAAATTTTATTTCTATAGAAATAAAATTTCGACAAAATTTTATTTCTATAGAAATAAAATTTCGACAAAATTTTGTATAGAAAAATTCGACAAAATTTTCTATAGGAAAAGAGATATGTTTGTTTCGAATTTATTTCGGCATAAGCCGGCTATCATACAAAACCTTTTTTCGGAAGTTTCAAGTGTGGTTCATTGTTGGGTTTAATGAACTGCCTGAATTTATTCTGATAATTGGTTGATAGTTTTGCTACAAGTAGAGGATGCTGTTGAGGAATGTGGTAATTCCGAAACGTGCGTCCATCCAACCATCTTGCGGTCTATAGGGCTTTGGCCAAATAAATTTGACAAACATTCTTTTCCTCTGTTGGTTAAGCTACACTTGTAGTTTAGTCAATGAATGGTTTTAAGCTGAAATAAAAAAACAACAAGAAATAAAATTTTGACAATATTTTCTATAGAAATAAAATGTTAACAAAATTTTCTAAAGAAATAAAATTTTGACAAAATTTTCTATAGAAATAACATTTTAACAAAAATTTCTATAGAAATGAAATTTTGAAAATTTTTTCTACAGAAATAACATTTTAACAAAAATTTCTATAGAAATAACATTTTGAAAATTTTTTCTATAGAAATAAAATTTTGACAAAATTTTCTATAGAAATAAAGTTTTGACAAAATTTGCTATAGACATAAAATTTTCACAAAATTTTCTATAGAAATAAAATTTTGACAAAATTTTCCAAAGAAATAAAATTTTGAGAAAATTTTCTAAAGAAATAAAATTTTGTGAAAATTTGCTATAGAATTAAAATTTTGAGAATTTTTTTATAGAAATAAAATGTTAAAAAAATTTTTTGTAGAAATAAAATTTTGAAGAAATTTTGACAAAATTATCTACAGAAATAAAATTTTTACAAAATTTTCTAAAGAAATGAAATTTTGATAAAATTTTCTATAGAAATAACATTTTCAGAAATTTGTCTATAGAAATAAAATTTTGCAAAATTTTCTATTAAATTTAAATTATCACAACACTTTCTAAAAAAATAAAGTTTTGAAAATTTTTTCTATAGAAAAATTTTCTATAAAAATAAAATAGTGGGAAAATTTTATATAGAAATAAAATTTTGACAAAATTTTGTATATAAATAAAATTCCGACAAAATTTTCCGTAGAAATAAAATATTGAGAAAATGTTCTAGAAGATAAAATTTTGACAAAATTTTCCATAGAACCAAAATTTTGACAAAATTTTCTACAGACATAAAATCTCGAAAAAATTTTCTCTAGAAATAAAATGTTGACAAAATTTACTATAGAAATAAAATTTTAACAAAATTTTCCACAAAAATAACATTTTTAGAAAATTTTCTATAGAAATAAAATTTTTAGAACATTTTCTATAGAAATAAAATTTTTAGAAAATTTTCTATAGACATAAAATTTTGAATAAATTTGCTATAGAAATCAATTTTTGACAAAATTTTGCCAAAATTTTCTAAATAAATAAATGTTAGACAAAATTTTCTATAGAAATAAAATTTTGCCCAAATTTTCTAAAATTTCTAAAATTTTTTAAAGTAATAAAATTTTGACAAAATTTTCTATAGAAATATAATATTGACAAGATTTTCTATAGAATTAAAATGTTGCCCAAATTTTCTATAGTAATAAAATTTGGAAAAAATTGTCTATAGGAATAAAATTTTGAAAATTTTTGAAAAATAAAATTTTGACAAAATTTTCTACAGACATAAAATCTCGAAAAAATTTTCTCTAGAAATAAAATGTTGACAAAATTTACTATAGAAATAAAATTTTAACAAAATTTTCCACAAAAATAACATTTTTAGAAAATTTTCTATAGAAATAAAATTTTTAGAACATTTTCTATAGAAATAAAATTTTTAGAAAATTTTCTATAGACATAAAATTTTGAATAAATTTGCTATAGAAATCAATTTTTGACAAAATTTTGCCAAAATTTTCTAAATAAATAAATGTTAGACAAAATTTTCTATAGAAATAAAATTTTGCCCAAATTTTCTATAGAAATAAAATCTTTTAAAGTAATAAAATTTTGACAAAATTTTCTATAGAAATAAAATTTTTTAAAGTAATAAAATTTTGACAAAATTTTCTATAGAAATATAATATTGACAAGATTTTCTATAGAATTAAAATGTTGACCAAATTTTCTATAGTAATAAAATTTGGAAAAAATTGTCTATAGGAATAAAATTTTGAAAATTTTTGTATAAAAATAAAATTTTGACAAAATTTTCTATAGAAATAAAATTTCTATAACAGATTTTTATTATTTCTAATTAATTCTGAATGAATACGAAAAAAAACTAATTTTCGTATTGGGCTTTCGCAAAAATCAATTGAAAATCTTCTTTTTCCACCACAAATCAAATCTTGTTAACAACAAACGATTAATGCTTAAACCAGGCATTCGAACATCAGAACAATATGTTTCCTGTAACCGCTCCCGAAATTGCCTTTATACAAACAAATGTAACAACTCAATTGTCCTTACAACCACTGGAACAAAAAAAGGAAAACACCCCCTCGCATTTTGACTTTTGCTCTAATACACCTTACCCTCCCATATAACATGGGAAGGACGGACAAACTCTGGTATCTGTCTGGGAAGCACGTGAGAGTCTGGTGACTGGTGTTGGGTGCTTTGAAAATACACTCGGAATTCAAGCTCAAAAACATACAGGGGCGAGGAGGAAGACATTCAGCGAAATTGGGTATGATGAACAATTGATGTTAACCATGGATTACATGACGGAAATTGAATTTTAAAAGCAGCTGCCACGTGTCATTATAGTGCTTCAGATTGTTAACACCGTCGTAGCCACCACTGCCGCTGCCATTTGCCTCAATGGCTAAGGATGTGAATGGCCAAAGATGCAGAAATGAAAGTTTGATTCTTAAATGTGGTGTCGTTTGATGGGCCATGGGTGTTGCAGTGGTTATTGTTTGAATTTGGGCCATAACCCACCCTCTCACATCAATGACTACAAAAAATTTGTTATTCGAATTCGACTCCCCTAATATTTACGTCAATATTACTATTGACGCCTTTCTTTTCGGTTTAGGGTTATGAATAATTTAGCATTTGCTATACGATAGAGAGGAAAACTTACAATATTCTATATAACCGTTACCGTTGAGAATTTCTGAAAAGTGACACTCGCAATAAAAGGTGGCACAAAAAGTGGCACATATTTTAATAATGAAAAACTAACAATTAAACGCATTTATATTAGTTAAATATTTTTTTGGATCCTCACTGACCTAACAATCGTTTTATCTCCATTTCATTTTAAGGCATTCCTTGAACTCGGTTTATCTACTATAGAAAATTTCCATTGCAAACTTTTAGGCGAAACACTTGTCCACTGAGAACATTATCACACAAAAGAGCAAATTGTCCACAAATGTGGTATTCGAATCACGGTTGTCATTCATTTCAAAAAAATAATCCACTAAAATTTGAAGAAAATTTTACCAAATTTAAAAAAAATCATGAAGTTTAAAGTTGTTGATCAATATTTTGTGGTTACTATGAAAAACTGTTTTTTTTTTTCTTCGATGGAAAATAGGAAGAAATTATTCACAAACGACTTTGATAGTTTAACCTACCACCAAAATTAAAACTTTTAAAAATACTGAATATATAGAAAATTTTGTCAAAATTTTATTTCTATAGAAAATGTTTGCAAAATTTTGTTTCTATAGAAAATTTTTGCAAAAATTTGATTTCTATAGAAATAACATTTTGAGAAAATTTTCTATAGAAATAAAGTTGTGACAATTTCTATAGAACATTTTTACACAATTTTTATTTCTATAGAACATTTTTGCAAACTTTTATTTCTATATAAAATTATGTAAAAATTTTATATATACAGTGAAACCTCTGAAAGTTGGACAACCACACGCTCACAAAAAATCGCTTCTGTAACATATACTCCCAAACATATTTTGCTTCAAGCATATACATTTTTGGGTATTGCCCAAACATTTATATGTTTGATCTCTTCCAATATATGATATGTTTGAAAGCATATTGGTCTAAACAATATATGTTTGGGTAGTCTAAGTTCCAAACATTTTGTATTTTTGCATCCAAATTCAATAATGTTGTCTTCCAAAAAACAATATGTTATTTTGTGAACATATGATATGTTTGGAAGCATTTTGCACCCAAAAATATTATATGCTTAAAAAAAATTCTCCCAAACAATATTGTGCTCAAAATTTTATTTATTTATTTATATATATTACAATCATAATGAAAATAAACAGGTAATATAGGTGCTAACAACATAGGTTTTCGACCTGAATGCTCAAAATTTTGTTTCTGCCTAATTGTATATTCCCCCACATCTTTCTCACTTCCACGAGATTTTCTAGTTCTTAGCACCTTTTTCTGTAATACAAACATTGTAGAAGAAATTATTCAATTTTATGATTTTTTTTATTTTAAATTTACCTTTTGCCGGACGGGGATTCGAACAGCGGACCACACAGTTTGTAAGGATCAAAGAAGTAGCTGATTAATTGCCCAAGGAAAAATAAAATGTTAATTTTGTAATAACAAGCAACAACCACCAACTTAGTTCAATATCGCTCCCTGTTAAATAGCGCTCCAAGCTACTAAACACATATATGTTTATAGGCTATTTCTAAATTAATATATGTTTGCATCCAAGCATATTATATTTACAAATATTTTATGTCCCAAACATAATATGTTCTAACATATTAACATATATGTCCCAAACATGTTATGCTAGTTTATGAACATTATATGCTTGCACTCAAAAATATTGTGTTTAAAAATTTGTGTTCCAAACATATAATGTTTATAGCCAAACATATGAAAAACAGTCTTTTTCATCCGTGCACGATCGCTTTACTCATAAATGTTTTGAATCTTTTAACGATTTTAACTTTCACAAACAAGTGAAAGTTACTACTTCTAAAAACTGGAAGAAACTTAAAACTTATAAAAATATTGAATATATAGAAAATTTCGTCAAAATTTTATTTCTAATTTTTGCAAAATTTTGTTTCTATAGAAAATTTTTGCAAAAATTTAATTTCTATAGAAAATTTTGTTTCTATAGAAAATTGTATTATTTTTTTTTAATTTCTATAAACAATTTTGTTAAAATTTTATTTCTACAGAAAATTTTGTCAACATTTTATTTCTGTAGAAAATTTTTGCAAAATTTTAATTTCTATAGATTTTTTTCCAAAATTTTCGTTTCTATAAAAAATTGTATTAAATTTTTTAAGTTCTATAAACAATTTTGTCAAAATGTTATTTTAATAGAAATTTTAGTCAACATTTTATTTCAGTAGAAAAAATTTTAAAAAAATTTAATTTCTATAGAAAATTTTGCCAAAATTATATTTCTGTAGAAAATTTTTGAAAAATTTTAATTTCTATAGAAAATTTTGTCAAAATTTTATTTTTGTAGAAAATTTTTGCAAAAATTTTATTTCTGTAGAAAATTTTTGCAAAATTTTAATTTCTATTGAAATTTTGTCAAAATTTTATTTTCATAGAAAATTTAAAATTTTTGCCAAATTTTGTTTCTACAGAAAATTTTTTCAACATTTTATTTTTATAGAAAAATTTTCCAAAAATTTCGTTTCTATAGAAAACTAGCGTAACCCGGCCCGCTTCGCTGCGCCTTCCGAAGCGTATTTGGAGGAACATTTTGCATTAACTTAGTCAACTATATCCTTCGTGCTGAAAACAAATTCGAAAAGATTTCAATTCTTTTAAACAAATCGGACTACTTGATTTTTCGTTTATAGGTACAAATACGGCGGGAGAGGGTGTACCCTTTCTTCCAATTTTTTTAATAATGTTCTGTATTCAAGTAGTTGGACAATCTTCTATATTTCTTTTGAATTTTAAGTGGGGTTTGTCAAGGAAAGGTAGTAAAAAATTTTACCACATTAACATTTGCTAAAATGTTGGAAAATGATGCACCCTCTACGTTGGCTGCCAATTTCATGTAAATTTAAGTTCTTTACTAAAAAGAAATCTGGCAGAAGCCTGTACAAAAATCATAAAATTATGTACCGAGTTCCCATTTACGGACAACCCTCTAATTTCAACTCAAGAAAAAAAACGGACAAAAGGGAACCCTCTCTTTACTAAAAAGAAGACTAAAAAGAAGTCTGGCAGAAGCCTGTGCAAAAATCATAAAATTATGTATCGAGTTCCCATTTACGGACAACCCTCTACTTTCAATTTAAGAAAAAAAAAACGGACAAAAGGGAACCCTCTCCCCACCTTCGCTCCACTCCGACCTGATATCGGACTATCACGTACCCTATATTAATTTCGCAACTACTCAATGGTCCCTATAAATTCTATCGAAGTAAATCGATAAAGTTTATTTCAATTTTCCCCTTCCCCAACCAGATATCGAAAAATCATATACTAATTTAAAAATCATGTATAAATTTAATCACCTCCTGCCACGTCCCTGTAAATTTCAAGTAGATCGGAGATGTTTAAATTCTGCTCTATTGTTTTAAAGGGACGTCACTTTCCCCGATACAATATCGACACCCCTAACCTTCCCTGAAAATTCTTTAAACTTTCCTTCAAGTGTGGGGCAAGGAAGGTTGCCTCTTCCTTCCCCCACTGCTTTTGTAAATTTCAAGAAAACTTAAATTTTTTTTGTAGTTTTAGAGGAGGACCTCCTCCCCGTCCAAATGTCGAAAAGCGTATCTTTTGTAAACGTCCCAGAAAATGTCAAGCAAATTATAAGCCTAAAGGGGCGGCCTCTCTTCCGTCCAAATATCACAAAATCAGGTATCAACTATTACGGTTGACGGAGGTTACGATGTCTCCCCAGTCCTCTGTAAATTTCAAGTAACTCGGTAAAGTTTAATTGTTTCTCTGTATGTACTTAAGAGAAGCGGATGTCTCCCTATGCCCTTTTATTTTTATTAAAAAATCAGGAACCTGATATAAATTTCGTAACCCATTTTTTCTGTAAAATTTCAGTCGGGGGAGTTTAGTTTTGATTGAACTTTCAAAAAAAAAAAAAACAAAATTTGGGCAAAGAGGTGGTCCCCCTCCCCGACCAAATATCGAAAAATAATGTAGCGGATTTTTGTCTACATGCCAACCCCAACATTCAATGAAAATTTCAAGCAAATCGCATAATTTTGTTCCAAGTTTCAAAAAGTAGGGCAAGGGGGAGGTCCCCCTCCCCATCCACATATGAAATCATCGGCTACCCCATATTAATTCCATAACCTCACCACATCTTCTCTGTAAATCTCAGATAATTTAGAGAATTTTAGTTTTTTCACTGTACTTTAAAAAAAGTCGAACAAAGGAGAGGCCCCCCTCCGCCACCAAATATCGAAATAAAAAGTAGCGGATCTTTGTCTAGATGCCAACCCCAATCTTCAACGAAAATTTCAACCAAATCGGTCAACTTTGGTCCAATTTTCAAAAAGTCCGACAAAGGGAGGTCCCCCTCCGCGACCAGGTATCAAAAAATGAGGTACCCTATTTTCACCACATGAACGCCCCCTACGATCTCTGAAAGTTTCAAGTAAATCGGTTCAGCCGTTTCGGAACCAACTCGGTACATACAAACAAATAAACAAACATTAATTGAATTTTATATATATAGATGTATTAAATTTTTGTAATTTCTATAAACAATTTTGTCAAAGTTTTATTTCTATAGAAATTTTAGTCAACATTTTATTTCAGGAGAAACATTTTTTAAAAATTTTAATTTCTATAAAAAATTTTGTCAAAATTTTATTTCTGTACAAAGTTTTTGCAAAAATTTAATTTTCTATAGAAAATTTTTGCAAAATTTTAATTTCTATAGAAAATATTGTCAAAATTTTATTTTCGTAGAAAATTGAACATTTTTGCACACTTTTGTTTCTATAGAAAATTTTTGCAAAATTTTATTTTTAGAGAAAATTTTTCCAAAAATTTCGTTTCTATAGAAAATTGTATTAAATTTTTTAATTTCTAAAGGGTGATTTGTTAAGAGCTTGATAACTTTAAAAAAAAAAAAACGCATAAAATTTGCAAAATCTCATCGGTTCTTTATTTGAAACGTTAGATTGGTCCATGACATTTACTTTTTGAAGATAATTTCATTTAAATGTTGACCGCGGCTGCGTCTTAGGTGGTCCATTCGGAAAGTCCAATTTTGGGCAACTTTTTCGAGCATTTCGGCCGGAATAGCCCGAATTTCTTCGGAAATGTTGTCTTCCAAAGCTGGAATAGTTGCTGGCTTATTTCTGTAGACTTTAGACTTGACGTAGCCCCACAAAAAATAGTCTAAAGGCGTCAAATCGCATGATCTTGGTGGCCAACTTACCGGTCCATTTCTTGAGATGAATTGTTCTCCGAAGTTTTCCCTCAAAATGGCCATAGAATCGCGAGCTGTGTGGCATGTAGCGCCATCTTGTTGAAACCACATGTCAACCAAGTTCAGTTCTTCCATTTTTGGCAACAAAAAGTTTGTTAGCATCGAACGATAGCGATCGCCATTCACCGTAACGTTGCGTCCAACAGCATCTTTGAAAAAATACGGTCCAATGATTCCACCAGCGTACAAACCACACCAAACAGTGCATTTTTCGGGATGCATGGGCAGTTCTTGAACGGCTTCTGGTTGCTCTTCACTCCAAATGCGGCAATTTTGCTTATTTACGTAGCCATTCAACCAGAAATGAGCCTCATCGCTGAACAAAATTTGTCGATAAAAAAGCGGATTTTCTGCCAACTTTTCTAGGGCCCATTCACTGAAAATTCGACGTTGTGGCTCGTTAGTAAGTCTATTCATGATGAAATGTCAAAGCATACTGAGCATCTTTCTCTTTGACACCATGTCTGAAATCCCACGTGATCTGTCAAATACTAATGCATGAAAATCCTAACCTCAAAAGAATCACCCTTTATAAACAATTTTGTCAAAATTTTATTTCTATAGAAATTTTAGTTAAAATTTTATTTTTGTAGAAAATTTTAATTTCTATAGAAAATATTGTCAAAATTTTATTACTGTAGAAAATTTTTGCAAAAACTTCATTTCTACAGAAAATTTTTGCAAAATTTTGTTTCTATAGAAAAATTTTTCAAAATTTTGTTTCTATAGAAATTTTTTCCAAAATTTTATTTTTATCGAAAATTTTTCCAAAAATTTCGTTTGTATAGAAAATTTTATTAAATTTTTTAAGTTCTATAAACAATTTTATCAAAATTTTATTTCTATAGAAATTTTAGTCAAAACTTTATTTCTGTAGAAAATTTTGTCAAAATTTTATTTATGTAGAAAATTTTTGCAAAAATTTAATTTCTATAGAAAATTTTTGAAAAATATTGTTTCTATAGAAAATTTCTTGTAAAAATTTATTTTTCTATAGAAAATTTTTGCAAAATTTTAATTTCTATAGAAAATGTTTGTCAAATTTTTTTTCTGTAGAAATTTTTTGCAAAAATTTAATTTCTATAGAAATTTTTTGCAAAATTTTGTTTCTGTAGAAAATGTTTGTAAAATTTTAATTTCTGTAGAAAATATTTGTCACAATTTTATTTCTGTAGATAATTTTTGCAAACATTTAATTTCTATAGAAAATTTTTGCAAAATTTTATTTCTGTAGAATTTTTTTGCAAGCATAGAATTTCCATAGAAAATTTTGTTTCTATAGAAAATTTTTGCAAAATTTTAATTTCTATAGAAATTTTTTGCACAATTTTATTTCTGTAGAAAATTTTTGCACAATTTTATTTCTGTAGAAAATTTTTTGCAAAAATTTAGTTTCTATAGAAAATTTTTGCAAAATTTTATTTCTGTACAAAATTTTTACAAAAAATTTTTCTATAGAAAATTTTTGGAAATTTGTTTTTCTATAGAAGATTTTTGCAAAATTTTAATTTCTATAGAAAATGTTTGTCAAAATTTTATTTCTGTAGAAAATTTTTGCAAAAATTTAATTTGCAAAAATTTCGTTTCTATAGAAAATTGTATTACATTTTTTAATTTCTAAAAACAATTTTGTCAACATTTTATTTCTATAGAAATTTTAGTCAAAATTGTATTTCTGTAGAAAATTATTAACAAATGTTAATTTCTATAGAAAATTTTATTTTCGTAGAAAATTGAACATTTTTGCACACTTTTGTTTCTATAGAAAATTTTTGCAAAATTTTATTTTTATAGAAAATTTTTCCAAACATTTCGTTTCTATAGAAAATTGTATTAAATTTTTTAATTTCTATAAACAATTTTGTCAAAATTTTATTTCTATAGAAATTTTAGTTAAAATTTTATTTCTGTAGAAAATTTTAATTTCTATAGAAAATATTGTCAAAATTTTATTTCTGTAGAAAATTTTTGCAAAAACTTAATTTCTATGGAAAATTTTTGCAAAATTTTGTTTCTATAGAAAATTTTTCCAAAATTCTGTTTCTATAGAAATTTTTTCCAAAATTTTATTTTTATAGAAAATTTTTTCAAAAATTTCGTTTCTATAGAAAATTTTATTAAATTTTTTAAGTTCTATAAACAATTTTATCAATTTTTTTTTCTATAGAAATTTTAGTCAAAACTTTATTTCTGTCGAAAATTTTGTCAAAATTTTATTTATGTAGAAAATTTTTGCAAAAATTTAATTTCTATAGAAAATTTTTGAAAATATTGTTTCTATAGAAAATTTTTCCAAAATTCTGTTTCTATAGAAATTTTTTGCAAAATTTTAATTTCTATAGAAAATGTTTGTCAAAATTTTATTTCTGTAGAAATTTTTTGCAAAAATTTAATTTCTATAGAAAATTTTTGCAAACTTTTATTTCTGTACAATTTTTTTGCAAACATTGAATTTCCATAGAAAATTTTGTTTCTATAGAAAATTTTTGCAAAATTTTAATTTCTGTAGAAAATTTTTGCAAAATTTTATTTCTGTAGAAAATTTTTGCAAAAATTTAGTTTCTATAGAAAATTTTTGCAAACTTTTATTTCTATACAAAATTTTTGCAAACTTTTGTTTCTATATAAAATTTTTGAAAATATTGTTTCTATAGAAAATTTTTCCAAAATTCTGTTTCTATAGAAATTTTTTGCAAAATTTTAATTTCTATAGAAAATGTTTGTCAAAATTTTATATCTGTAGAAATTTGTTGCAAAAATTTAATTTCTATAGAAATTTTTTGCAAAATTTTGTTTCTGTAGAAAATGTTTGCAAAAATTTAATTTCTGTAGAAAATATTTGTCACAATTTTATTTCTATAGAAAATTTTTGCAAAATTTTATTTCTGTAGAAAATTTTTGCAAAGTTTCAATTTGTAGAAAATTATTAACAAATGTTAATTTCTATAGAAAATTTTGTCAAAATTTTATTTCTGTAGAAATTTTTTGCTAAAATTTAATTTCTATAGAAAATTTTTGCAAAATTTTATTTCGGTAGAAATTTTTTGCAAACATTGAATTTCCATATAAAATTTTGTTTCTATAGAAAATTTTCGCAAAATTTTAATTTCTATAGAAAATTTTTGCAAAATTTTATTTCTGTAGAAAATTTTTGTAAAATTTTATTTCTGTAGAAAATGTTTGCAAAAATTTTATTTCTATAGAAAATTTTTGCAAAATTTTATTTCTGTAGAAAATTTTTGCAAAGTTTCAATTTGTAGAAAATTATTAACAAATGTTAATTTCTATAGAAAATTTTGTCAAAATTTTATTTCTGTAGAAATTTTTTGCTAAAATTTAATTTCTATAGAAAATTTTTGCAAAATTTTATTTCGGTAGAAATTTTTTGCAAACATTGAATTTCCATATAAAATTTTGTTTCTATAGAAAATTTTCGCAAAATTTTAATTTCTATAGAAAATTTTTGCAAAATTTTATTTCTGTAGAAAATTTTTGTAAAATTTTATTTCTGTAGAAAATGTTTGCAAAAATTTTATTTCTATAGAAAATTTTTGCAAAATTTTATTTCTGTAGAAAATTTTTGCAAAGTTTCAATTTGTAGAAAATTATTAACAAATGTTAATTTCTATAGAAAATTTTGTCAAAATTTTATTTCTGTAGAAATTTTTTGCTAAAATTTAATTTCTATAGAAAATTTTTGCAAAATTTTATTTCGGTAGAAATTTTTTGCAAACATTGAATTTCCATAGAAAATTTTGTTTCTATAGAAAATTTTCGCAAAATTTTAATTTCTATAGAAAATTTTTGCAAAATTTTATTTCTGTAGAAAATTTTTGTAAAATTTTATTTCTGTAGAAAATGTTTGCAAAAATTTAGTTTCTATAGAAAATTTTTGCAAACCTTTATTTCTGTACAAAATTTTTGCAAAAATTTAATTTCTATAGAAAATTTTTGGAAATTTATTTTTTCTATAGCAGATTTTGTCAAAATTTTATTTCTGTAGAAAATTTTTGCAAAAAAAATTAATTTCTATAAAAAATTTTTGCAAAATTTTATTTCTATAGAAATATTTTTTTTTATTTTTATCGAAAATTTTTTATTTTTATTTTTGCAAGCTGTTATTTCTATAATTTTTTTTTCAATATGTTATTTCTATAAAAAATTATGTCAAAATTTTATATTAACAGCGAAACCTCTGAAAGGTGAACACTCATGATTGCTTAAATTTTTAGCCTCATTTGGGAAGTGTCCACTTATGAGAGGGTAATTTTAATGTCTTAATATAACAAACGTCCCTAGACAACTTTTTTCATGTGGGATGTGTCCGGTTTTCAGAGTATCCAAGTTTGAGAGGTTTCACTGTATATAGAAAATTGAAGTACCTCTTAGTTTGTGAAAAATATTTTGCAAAATCTACCAAAAACATCCAGAAATCTACAAACTGTGGCAACCGTGATTCGAATGGTAAACGTAATTATTTATTAAGACACCAACCATATCTGTAATCTTAACGGTATTTGGGGTTACAATGTATAATAAGTCTGACAATAAATTTTAATAAAAAGTGGCACAGTTTGACGAAAAGGTGGCACAGAAATTTAAAAAGTGTTACATTTAGTGGCATCTAGATTTATTGTCAACATTTCAGATATGCTAGGCTAAATATAGTCCAACATCCCATTTGTGATGCAATGGTCCCATTTCAGGTAATTTTTGTAAAATTCGAGGAGGATCAACGGATCGACTTGGTCCCTAAATAGTGGTGGAGCTTCTCTAGCTCATTGAATTGGAACCAATGTTAATTTATTTCTTGGTTATTACGCTATTGCAAAAATTTTAACACCGACCAATGTTACCATTGTACCTGTAGATCATACTAATTACGCTTTTGTGCAACCTTTTTCCGCGTTGTGCCACTTTTTAGTCAATTACATTACGAAAAGGTGGCACAGAAATGTAAAAAATGTTACATTTAGTGGCATTTAGATTTATTGTCAACATTTCAGATATGCTAGGCTTAATATAGTCCAACATCCCATTGGTGATGCAATCGTCCCATTTCAGGTAATTTTTGTAGAATTCGAGGTAATACGGTCCAATTTAGTCCCTTTACAGAGGTGGAGCTTCTCTGGCTCATTGAATTGGTAACAATGAACCAATGTCAATTTATTTCTTGGTTATTAAGCTATTTCAAAAATGTGGCAACGGTGTGGCACCAGTGTTACCATTGTACCTGTAGATCACACTATTTACACTTTTGTGCAACCTTTTTTCCGCACTGTGCCACTTTTTAATCAATTACATTTTTATTGATTTTGAAAATGATGATCCCTCGGCTCTCGTCAAGATTTTGGATGTGATCTCGTTGTGTCATGAGTTCAATCCCAGTTTCGGCCGAACACCACAAAGTATTGGTTACCTAGACTTTTAAGCACCCGTGTCCAATCGAAGCAGGAGAAAAAAATCAGTCACCTGCTTACACGAGGTATAGAGCCAATTACAACGGGAAGAAGTGATAAGGTACCAGGCCACCTTGGAAACAAGAACAGAAACCAAATTGGGAGACTTTTTTATAGACACGGAGGAGTTCCTGGAGATAGTAAAAGTTACGTTGGAAAGAAGAAGAAAATATTAGCTTAGATATATGACAGCCGACATTAAGCACCACGATCCTCTTTTCAACCTAAGTGTAATAATAAAAAAACCATCGTTTTTAATATACTCAGTCCTATTTCTCATATATGGGTAAACAAAAACGTCATTATCTTCCGCTATTATAAAGAGAAAAAAACTCAAATTTAAATATCCTTAATGTACCTACTAGGGCTGTACATCAAAAATAACACACCAGTCAAGCATTTAATCAAAGTCATCGTTCCATCCACAAGTAATGAAAATAATAACGATAAACATTATTAGGCAATATTGTCGACAATAGAGTTGGTTATGAAGAATGTGGGGGAGGGGTGAAGAACATAGAAAGCCAATGTGTGGGCGAAAGGCGCACATGGAGGGAGGGGGAAGTGATAAAGGCATTTGCTATTACAATACAAATTAAAAATTTCTTCATCAACGGAAACGGAAATACACCACCAACACGCATTATCTCTTTGGCCGAACATACGTTGTGTGGAAACGTGTGCAACTCACCCCCACCCCTTCTATTCACACTGCGGCTTTCATCGAAAAACAAAAAAAAACACCAAACTAAATAAACTTTTTTTCTTGGCCTAAAAGGGCGTGTGATTGACTTAATTGACGTTGAAAATGAGAAATTACCCAAAATGAACAGCGGAATGAACGTCGTGGTGGGAGTGAGGGCCATGGAGAGTGGGACACAAAAAGGACGAAGTATAAAGGAATAAAACGAACAAAGCGCGAACAATGAAAAATGTATGCAAAACTCAACTAAACATGGCCTGGATAATAGGAACAGGAGCATAAAATAATAAACACCTCGATTTGAAGGAAGAAAACAACCAACCAACAAATGACTGTATCACTGAACAACCAACAAAAAAGGGAGAGAATCCTAAGAGCATTGGTTGAGGGCTTTGCCCCATTCGTAGAAAAATGCACAATGGGTCAAAATGGAGGTATAATAACTTTGTCAAAAAAAAAATTCTATAGAAATAAAATCAAATAGAAAACAAAACCAGTAAGGAAAGTCTAAAGTCGGGCGGGGCCGACTATATTATACCCTGCACCACTTTGTAGATCTAAATTTTCGATACCATATTACATCCGTCAAATGTGTTGGGGGCTATATATAAAGGTTTGTCCCAAATACATACATTTAAATATCACTCGATCTAGAAGAATTTGATAGACTTCTACAAAATCTATAGACTCAAAATTTAAGTCAGCTAATGCACTAGGGTGGAACACAATGTTAGTAAAAAAATATGGGAAACGTTTAAATCTGAAACAATTTTAAGGAAACTTCGAAAAAGTTTATTTATGATTTATCGCTCGATATATATGTATTAGAAGTTTAGGAAAATTAGAGTCATTTTTACAACTTTTCGACTAAGCAGTGGCGATTTTACAAGGAAAATGTTGGTATTTTGACCATTTTTGTCGAAATCAGAAAAACATATATATGGGAGCTATATCTAAATCTAAACCGATTTCAACCAAATTTGGCACGCATAGTTACAATGCTAATTCTACTCCCTGTGCAAAATTTCAACTAAATCGGAGTTAAAAATTGGCCTCTGTTGTCATATGAGTGTAAATCGGGCGAAAGCTTTATATGGGAGATATATCCAAATCTGAACCGATTTCAAGCAAATTTGGCACGCATAGTTACAACGCTAATTCTACTCCCTGTGCAAAATTTCAACTAAATCGGAGCAAAAAAATTGGCCTCTGTGGGCAAATGAGTGTAAATCGGGCGAAAGCTATATATGGGAGCTATATCTAAATCTGAACCGATTTTGCTGATATTTTGCAAGTTTTTCGAGACTCATAAAATATTCGGATGTACGGAATTTGAGGAAGATCGGTTGATATACACGCCAATTATGACCAGATCGGTGAAAAATATATATGGCAGCTATATCTAAATCTGAACCGATTTTTTCCAAAATCAATAGGGATCGTCTTTGAGCCGAAACAGGACCCTACACCAAATTTTAGGACAATCGGACTAAACCTGCGAGCTGTACTTTGCACACAAAAAAACATCAACAGACAGACAGACAGACAGACAGACAGACAGACAGACAGACGGACAGACAGACGGACAGACAGACGGACAGACAGACAGACGGACATCGCTAAATCGACTCAGAATTTAATTCTAAGCCGATCCGTATACTAAAAGGTTGGTCTATGATTACTCCTTCTTGGCGTTACATACAAATGCACAAACTTATTATACCCTGTACCACAGTAGTGGTGAAGGGTATAAATATAGAAATAAAATTTTGATAAAATTTTCTATAGAAATAAAATTTTAAACAAATTTTCTATAGAAATAAAATTTTGACGAAATTTCCTATAGAAATAAAATTTTGTCAAAATTTTCTATAGAAATAAAATTTTGACAAAATTTTTTATAGAAATAAAATTATGACAAAATTCTTCTTGGAAGTAAAATTATGACAAAATTTTTTATAAGAATAAAATTTTGACAAAATTTTCTATATAAATAAAATGTTGACAAAATTTTCTATGGGAATAAAATTTTGACAAAAGTTTCTATAGAAATAAAATTTTGACAAAATTTTCCATAAAAAAAATTTTGACAATTTTCTCTATAAACATAAACTTTTGACAATTTTCTCTATAGAAATAAAATTTTAACAAAATTTTCTAAAGAAATAAAATTTTGACAAAATTTCATTTCTATAGAAAATTTTGATAAATTGATAGATTGGTAGAATTCTTGACGTTTTTGTAGATTTTGCAAAACTTTCCCCTACAACTAAGAGGTTCTACAATTTTTCCTTAGAAATAAAATTTTGACCAAATTTTATATAAAAATAAAATTTTGACAAAATTTTCTGTTGACATAAAATTTTGATAAAAAATGTTAAAAATTTTCTCTATAGAATAAAATTTTAACAAAATTTTCTATAGAAATAATAGTTTGACAAAATTTTCATTAAAAATAAAATTTTGACAAAATTTTCTATAGAAATAAAATTTTGAAAAAATTTTCTATAGAAATAAAATTTTAACAAATTTTTTTTTATAGTAATAAAATTTTGATAAAATTTTCTAAAGAAATAATGTTTGGACAAAATTTTGTATAGAAATAAAATTTCGGCAAGATCTATATAGAAATAAAATTTTGACAAAATTTTCTAAAGAAATAAAAATTTTCTATGGAAATTTCTATAGAAATAACATTTTGACAAAATTTTCTATAGAAATAAAATTTTGAAAAAATTTTCTATAGAAATAAAATGTTAATAAAATTTTCTATAGAAATAATATATTGATAAAATTTCCTATAGAAATAAAATTTTAACAAAATTTTTAACAGAAATAAAATTTCGGCAAGGTTCTATATAGAAATAAAATTTGGACAAAATTTTCTAAAGAAATAAAAATTTTCCAAAAGAAATTTCTATAGTAATAAAATTTTTAAAAACTTTCTATAGAAATAAAATTTTGACAAAATTTTCTATAAAAATAAAATTTTGAAAATATTTTCTCTAGAAATAAAATTTTGACAAAATTTTCTATAGAAATAAAATTTTGACAAAATTTTCTATAGAAATAAAATTTTGACAAAATTTTTTTATAGAAAAAAGATTTTGACAATTTTCTCTATAAAAATAAACTTTTGACAATTTTCTCTATAGAAATAAAATTTTAACAAAATTTTCTAAAGAAATAAAATTTTGAAAAATTTCATTTCAATAGAAAATTTTGATAAATTGATAGATTGGTAGAATTCTTGATGTTTTCGTAGATTTTGCAAAACATTCCCCTACAAATAAGACGTTCCACAATTTTTCCTTAGAAACAAAATTTTTACAAAATTTTCTATAGAAATTAAATTTTGACAAAATTTTCTATAGAAACGAAATTTGGACAACGTTTTCTATAGAGAAAAATTGACAAAATTTTCCAAAAAATAAAATGTTGACAAAATTCCTTATAGAAATAAAATTTTGACAAAACATTATATAGAAATAAAATTTTGACAAAATTTTCTATAAAAATAAAATTTTGACAAAATTTTCTGTGGACATAAAATGTTGATAAAATTTTCCATAGAAATAAAATTTTCTATGGAAATAAAATTTTGACAAAATTTTCTCTAGAAATAAAATTTTGACAAAAATTACTATGGAAATAATATTTTGACAAAATTTTCTTTAGAAATAAAATTTTGCCAAGTTTTCTATAGAAATAAAATTTTGACAAAATTTTCTTTAGAAATAAAATTTTGACAAAACTTTCTATAGAAATAAAATTTTGACAAAATTTTCTTTAGATATAAAATTTTGATAAAAATTTCCATAGAAATAAAATTTTGACAATTTTTTCTATAGAAATAAAATGTTGACAAAATTTTCTATAGAAATAAAATTTTGACAGAACTTTCTATAGAAATAAAATTTTGACAAAATTTTCTTTAGAAATGAAATCTTGACAAAACTTTCAATAGAAATAAAATTTTAACAAAATTTTCTAAAAAAATAAAATTTTGACAAAATTTCATTTCTATAGAAAATTTTGACAAATTGATAGATTGGTAGAATTCTCGATGTTTTGGTAGATTTTGCAAAACATTCCCCTACAATTAAACGTTGTACAATTTTCGCTTAGAAACAAAATTTTTACAAATTTTCTATAGAAATAAAATTTTGACAAAATTTTCTATAGAAATTAAATTTTGACAAAATTTTCTATAGAAATGAAATTTGGACAACGTTTTATATAGAAAAAAATTGACAAAATTTTCCAAAAAATAAAATTTTGACAAAATTCCTTATAGAAATAAAATTTTGACAAAATTTTCTATAAAAATAAAATTTTGACAAAATTTTCTGTAGACATAAAATTTTCTATGGAAATAAACTTTTGACAAAATTTTCTCTAGAAATAAAATTTTGACAAGTTTTCTATAGAAATAAAATTTTGACAAAATTTTCTTTAGAAATAAAATTTTGACAAAACTTCCTATAGAAATAAAATTTTGACAAAATTTTCTATAAAAATAAAATTTTGACAAAATTTTCTGTAGATAAAAAATGTTGATAAAAATTTCCGTAGAATTAAAATTTTGACAATTTTCTCTATAGAAATAAAATGTTGACAAAATTTTCTATAGAAATAAAATTTTGGCAAAATTTTCTTTAGAAATAAAATTTTGACAAAACTTTCTATAGAAATAAAATTTTGACAAAATTTTCTATAAAAATAAAATTTTGACAAAATTTTCTGTAGATATAAAATGTTGATAAAAATTTCCGTAGAAATAAAACTTTGACAATTTTCTCTATAGAAATAAATTTTGACAAAATTTTCTTTGGAAATAAAATTTTGACAAAACTTTCTATAGAAATAAAATTTTAACAAAATTTTCTAAAGAAATAAAATTTTGAAAAATTTCATTTCTATAGAAAATTTTGATAAATTGATAGATTGGTAGAATTCTTGATATTTTGGTAGATCTTGCAAAACATTCCCCTACAACTAAGACGTTCTACAATTTCTCCGTAGAAATAAAATTTTGACAAAATTTTCTATAGAAATAAAATTTTGACAAAATTTTCTATAGAAATAAAATTTTGACAAAATTTTCTATCAAAATAAAATTTTGACTAAATTTTCTATAGACATAAAATGTTGATAAAATTTTCCATAGAAATAAGATTTTGACAAAATATTCTATAGAAATAAAATTTTGTTGTTTTTTTGATTTCAGCTTAAAACCATACATTGACTAAACTACAAGTGTAGCTTAACCAACAGAGGAAAAGAATGTTTGTCAAATTTATTTGGGCAAAGCCCTATAGACTGCAAGATGGTTGGATGGACGCACGTTTCGGAATTACCATATTCCTCATCAGCATCCTCTACTTGCAGCAAAACTATCAACCAATTATCAGAATTCAGGCAGTTCATTAAACCCAACAATAAACCACACTTGAACCCTCCGAAAAATTTTGACAAAACTTTCTACAGAAATAAAATTTTGACAAAATTTCTATAGAAATACAATTTTGACAAAAATTTTTATAGAAATAAAGTTTTGACAAAATTATCTATAAAAAATAAAATTTTGACTAAATTTCCTGTAGACATAAAATTTTCCATAGAAATAAAATTTTGACAAGATATACTATAGAAATAAAATGTTGACAAAACTTTCTACAGAAATAAAATTTTGACAAAATTTCTATAGAAATAAAATTTTTACAATATTTTCTATAGAAATAAAATTTTGACAAAATTTAGATACAAAGAACATTTTGACAAATATTCTATAGAAATAAAATTTTGACAAAATTTTCTTTAGAAATCAAATTTGGCAAAATTTTGACAACATTTTCTATAGAAACAAAATTTTGACAAAATTTTCTATGGAAATAAAATTTTCCATATTTTGATATCTTTGTCCCACTGTGACCATGGCAAGCTACCATCGAAAAACCGAAGCGCCAGCAAATTCTTCACTCTCAATCACTTGATACAATGCCGTAACCAAATGTATAGAGAAAGAGAGTGGAGTGTGTAGCAAGCTTGAGACTTGATGTAGTCATTGATGGTCCTTTTTATCCTTATGGCTTGGTTTCCTGTTGATGTCTGCCAAATAACAAACCAACGAACCAACCACAACGAAAGACAAACGGGTGGTGGGGGGCAAGTGTGGCAAGTTATGGCGACTGTTGCTGCCGCCACATTTAATGAAAATGTAAAACAAGGATTTTAAAGCCCATTAATGTTGTGTTGCTCATTTAATTTGATTTGTGTCTCACTCCCTGCTTTCCAATCCAATCCCTGGTGTATGTAAGTGAGTGAGTGGGAATATTTATCCTGTGAATTGCCTTTGCTCTGTATAATACCCTGGGATTTCATCACTTAGTTAGCTGGAATGATATTAAACTGCTTAAAATTGATTGCGGCTAAACGCAAACTAATTAAGTTGAAAAAAATCGACAATTTTGGTTAGGGATGATGGCTTTTTGGGGACTTAAGGGGTAGGCATGAAGATTTTTGGGTATAAGCCAAAGGCCATATACATTTATAGTCTCCATTTTCACATCATTAATTTCGGGAATGTTTTTCTCAAATGTCTATAAAATGGGTTTCCAGTAATTTTGAGCGAAATAAAGGGCGAAAATACCTTTAACAAGAAATCGAAAGGCAGATAAGTCTGCAAAGCAAAACATCTGTAGAATATGATTAAGCAGTTGCCATATGCTGAAACAGAAAACTTTTCGTGGTCATTTTGGAGTGAAATAATTTCATTTAGTTGGGCCCTTAGGACTGTAAGATGATTGAATGGACGTCTGTTTCAGAATTTCCACATTCCTCCGCAGCATCCTCTACTTGTTTTCTATGGAATATTTTGTCAAAATTTTATTTCTATAGTAAATTTTGTCAAAATGTTATTTCTATAGAAAATGTTGCCAACATTTTATTTCTATATACAATTTTATAAAAATTTTATTTCTATGGAAAATTTTGTCAAAATTTTATTTATATAGAAAATTTTGTAAAAATTTCATTTCTATGGAAAATTTTATCAATTTTTTTTTTATAGAAAATTTTGTCAAAATTTTTTTTCTATAGAAACTTTTCTCGAAATTTTATTTCTACAGAACATTTTGCCAACATTTTATTTCTATAGATAATTTTGTCGAAGTTTTATTTCTTCAGAAAATTTTGTCAAAATCTAATTTTTTTAGAAAATTTTGTCAAAATTTAATATATAAAAATAAGTCGGGTTTTCCTTCCTGACGCAATAACTCCAGAACGCACGAACCGGTTTTGCATTCATTGGAAATTTCTCGGTCTCTGTGGGGTTTATAGCAAAGAAAATTCAAGAAAACTTTCAACGGAATAGCGGGAAAATCTTTTTTTACAAAAATTTATAATTTTAATTCATTATTGCTTTTGTTATAAAATAATTTTATATTTTCACATGAAAACTGTTCGGAGAATGTAGAGGGTAACTATGTGGTGAAATGGTACCTCATTTTCTGATATCTGGAGGGGGAGGGGGACATCCCCCTTTCCCGAATTTTTCAAAATTGGAACAAAATTATCCAATTTGCTTGAAATTCCCTGAAGGGGGTGTTTAGGCAAAGAGCAGCAACTTTTTAATATTTGGTCGGGGGAAAATAAAATGGCACAGGGAGACCTCATTTCTCCTCAAGTACATACCGTGAAACAAACTTTTCCAATTTACTTGAAATTTACAGAGGATGTGGGGTAGGTTTTATTATTATAATTGATATCTGATTTTGTGATATTCGGAAAGGAAGAATATATATTCCCTGCTGTTTAAAAATTGGCCTTATAATTTGCTTGAGATTTTCTGGGACGTTTACACAATATATGCTACATTTTTCGATATTGGCACGATATTCTCTAAAACTGGAAAAAACTAGAATTCTCAAGTTTACTTAAAATTTACAAAAGTCGTAGGGGAACGTTATGCAATAAATACGGTGTTCTCGATTTTTGGATATTTGAGGGGAATCTTCTCCTTGCCCCAAATTATGAAACTTGAAGGAAAGTTTACAGATTTTCTTGGAATTTGCAGAGAAAGTGACGTTCCTTTAGTAAATTCTAACCTTCTCCGATTTACATGAAATTGGGAGAAGATGATTAAATTTATACAAGGTACATGATTTTTCGGTGTGTGGTTGGGGAAGGGGAAAAGTGAAGTTGGGTAGTTTGTGATATGAATATAGGGTACGTGAATTTACGATATGTGGTCGGTGAGGTGCGAAGGAGGGGGGTTCCCTTTTGCCGATTTTTTGAAAATAGAAAATAGAGAATTGTCGATAAATGGGAACTCGGTACACTCAAAAAAAGTTTACTTGGACCCAAAGATTTTGAACTTCCTTTAAGGATTTTGGTATTGATTCCGAGCCAAAGAAGCGGGTTCTTTAAAATAAGGAAATTTTTTTGCGACCTATCTGGCTTTATATCTAAGACCTATAAAATTAAAACTGGGATACAGATCTCATTTATCGAATTTTCATTCTATTTTTCGGGTATAAAGGGTGATACGGTCAAAATTTGGTCAATATAAACTTGACGTATAAAACGAATAAAAAAAAAGAGGAAGCACACTCAAAATAAACCCAGCCAACTGCACTCAAATTGATGATTTGACAGTGGCATAGGAAAAGAGATATGTTTGTACGCATTTATTTCTTATCAAAATTTTATTTCTATAGAAAATTTTGTCAAAATTTTATTTCGATAGAAAATTTTGTCAAAATTTTATTTCTATAGAAAATATTCTCAAAATTGTATTTCTATAGAAATCTTATCAAATTTTTATTTCTTAGAAAATTTTGTCAAAATGTTATTTCTATTCAAAATTTTGTCAAAATTTTTTTCTATAAAAAAATTTTGTCAAAATTCTATTTCTAAAGAAATCTTATCAAAACTTTTTTTTTTGAAAATTTTGTCAAAATTTTATTTCTATACAAAATTTGGTTAAAATTTTATTTCTATTGAAAATTTTGTGCTAATATTATTACTATAGAACATTTTGTCAAAATTCTATTGCTATAGAAATCTTCTCAAAATTTTATTTCCTAGAAAATTTTGTCAAAATGTTATTTCTGTAGAAAATTTTGTTAAAATTTTATTTCAATAATTTTTTTTTCAAAATTTAATTTCTATAGACTATTTTATCAATTTTTTTTTTTATTTTCTTACAAAAATTTGTCAAAGTTTTATTTCCATTGAAAATGTTGTCCTAATTTTATTACTATAGAATATTTTGTCACAATTCTATTGCTATAGAAATCTTATCAAAATTTTATTTCTTAGAAAATTTTGTCAAAATTTTATTTCTGTAGAAAATTTTGTCAGTGGCAAAATTTTATTTCTAGAGAAATAAAATATTTTATTTCTATAGAAAATTTTGTCAAAATTTTGTTTCAATGATTTTTTTCAAAATATTATTTCTATAGACTATTTTATCAAAATTTTATTTCTATAAAAAAATTTTATCAAAATTCTATTGCTATAGAAATCTTATCAAAATTGTATTTCTTAGAAAATTTTTTCAAAATTTTATTTCTATAGAAAATTTTGTCAAAATTTTTTTTCTATAGAAAATGTTGTCAAAATTTTATTTCTATAGAAAATTTTATCAAAATTTTATTTCTATAAAAAATTTTGTCAAAATTCTATTGCTGTAGAAATCTTATCAAAATTTTATTTCTTAGAAAATTTTGTCAAAGTATTATTTCTATAGAAAATTTTATCAAAATTTTATTTCTATAGAAAATTTTGTCAAAATTCTATTGCTATAAAAATCTTATCAAAATTTTATTTCTTAGAAAATTTTGTCACAATTTTATTTCTATAGAAAATTTTGTCAAAATTTTATTACTATAGAAAATTTTGTCAAAATTCTATTGCTGTAGAAATCTTATCAAAATTTTATTTCTTAGAAAATTTTGTCAAAATTTTATTTCTATAGAAAATTTTGTCAAAATTTTATTTCTATAGAAAATTTTGTCAAAATTTTATTTCTATGGAAAATTTTATCAAAATTTTATTACTATAGAAAAGTTTGTCAAAATTCTATTTCTATAGAAATCTTATCAAAATTTTATTTTTTAGAAAATTTTGTCAAAATTTTATTTCTATACAAAATTTTGTTAAAATTTTATTTCTATTGAAAATTTTGTGCTAATTTTATGACTATAGAACATTTTGGCAAAATTCTATTGCTATAGAAATCTTCTCAAAATTTTATATCCTAGAAAATTTTGTCAAAATGTTATTTCTGTAGAAAATTTTGTTAAAATTTTATTTCAATAATTTTTTTTTTCAAAATATTATTTCTATAGACTATTTTATCAAAATTTTATTTCTTTAAAAAATTTTGTCAAAATTCTATTGCTATAGAAATCTTATCAAAATTTTATATCTTAGAAAATTTTGTCAAAATTTTATTTCTATAGAAAATTTTGTGAAAATTTTATTACTATAGAAAAATTTTATTTATATAGAAAATTTTGTCAAAATTCTATTGCTATAGAAATATTATCAAAATTTTATTTCTAAAGAAAATTTTGTCAAAATTTTATTTCTTACAAAAATTTGTCAAAATTTTATTTCCATTAAAAATTTTGTTCTAATTTTATTACTATAGAATATTTTGTCACAATTCTATTGCTATAGAAATCTTATCAAAATTTTATTTCTTAGAAAATTTTGTCAAAATTTTATTTCTGTAGAAAATTTTGTCAGTGGCAAAATTTTATTTCTATAGAAATAAAAAAATTTATTTCTAAATTTTGTCAAAATTTTAATTCAATATTTTTTTTTTTCAAAATATTATTTCTATAGACTATTTTATCAAAATTTTATTTCTATAAAAAATTTTGTCAAAATTCTATTGCTATAGAATCTTATCAAAATTGTATTTCTATAGAAAATTTTGTCAAAATTTTTTTCTATAGAAAATTTTGTCAAAATTTTATTTCTATAGAAAATTTTGTCAAAATTTTATTTATATAGAAAATTTTGTCAAAATTTTATTTCTATAGAACATTTACTCAAAATTTATTTCTATAGAACATTTGCTCAAAATTTTATTTCTATAGAGCATTTGCTCAAAATTTTATTTCTATACAAAATTTTATTTCTATAGAAAATTTTGCAAAATGTTACTAATAAAGAAAATTTTGTCAAAATTTTATTTCTGTAAAAAATTTTGGTCCTTATTTTATTTCTATAAGAAATTTTGTCCAAATTTCAATTCTATAGCAAATTTTGTTAAAATTGTATTTCTATCGAATATTTTGTCAAACAAATTTTGTCAAAATATTATTTCTATAGAAAATTTTGTCAAAATCTTATGTCTATAGAAAATTTTGTCAAAATTTTATTTCTATAAATTTTTTTCAAAATATTATTTCTATAAACTATTTTATCAAAATTTTATTTCTATAAAAAAATGTTGTCGAAATTCAATTGCTATAGAAATCTTATCAAAATTGTATTTCTTAGAAAATTTTGTCAAAATTTTATTTCTATAGAAAATTTTGTCAAAATTTTATTTCTATAGAAAATTTTATCAAAATTTTATTACTATAGAAAATTTTGTGAAAATGCTATTGCTATAGAAATCTTATCAAAATTTTATTTCTCAGAAAATTTGTCAAAATTTTATTTCTATTGAAAATTTTGTGCTAATTTTATTACTATAGAATATTTTGTCAAAATTCTATTTGAAATCTTTTCAAAATTTTATTTCTTAGAAAATTTTGTCAAAATGTTATTTCTGTAGAAAATTTTGTCAAAATATTATTTCTATAGAAAATGTTGTCAAAATTTTATTTCTATAGAAAATTTTGTTAAAATTTTATATCTATAGAAAATTTTGTTAAAATTTTATATCTATAGAAAATTTTATCAACATTTTATTACTATAGAAAATTTTTTGAAAATTCTATTGTTATAGAAATCTTATCAAAATTTTATTTTTATAGAAAATTTTGTCAAAATTTTATTTTTATAGAAAATTTTGTCAAAATTTTATTTCTTTAGAAAATTTTCTCAAAATTTTATATCTACAGAAATTTTTGTTAAAATTTTATTTCTATAAAAAATGTTGTCACAGTTTTATTTCTATTCATGTTTTGTGGCAACCGTGTTCATATTACCAATTACCATCCAAATGTGAGGTGAATATAAAAATGTCTCCATTATTTGCTATTAAACTGCATACCATTAGATGTCAACCAAAACTATTTATATAGCATATTTTTAGAGCAGATACCATCAAACTATTATCACTAGGACATTAATTTGTATGCTCTATATGCTATACCAAGAAGAATAAAATCAATGATTTTCATTATACTCCCCCGTCAGTTAATATTCCTGCGTATCTCCAAACAAGGATAACAGTAATGATCCCTTCATGTGATGATGGTTCAAAGATAATAGACTGTTAACACTTATAATTCATAAGCATTACAAACTGGTGGCAGTTGTACTGATTCCACCATCATCTATAAGGATAAGACCATAGTTTCCATTGTCCATTTGTTTGTCGTGTGTTGATTACATGGTAGCGATTAAGAATTTTTGTTGTTGGTTATGATTTATACATGGATTTTGTAACGATGTCCTTTGGAACGATGGACGACTAAAGCATGTGGCACGCATCATTTCTTGTGAATTGATTTTCTGTGATGCTGTTGTTCTCCACGTTGTAGATGACCTTTTTTCCATTTTTGTTTGGTTAAGTTCTCTATGCCATGGGTATGGGTAAGTGCTATCAATATTTTGCTTGATTTTCTTGGAATGGGAAATAAGTGAGTGGATAGTCAAATCGATTGAATTTCGTTGGCAACATAGAGCAAGTGACTTCGTATGTATCTCAAAATCGCTTATGCGTGAATTATAGATATCGTATATGGCTATGGTAGACGTTGAAGCTGATGACAATAACACTTATTGGAGCAAATGGCCGTCAGCGATCTATAATTCGGTAGTTGTAGGGAAAAAGGATATCTATTGAATTAACAGCGGCCTACTAAGTATTCTGACCAAGTAGGTATTTGAATAATAAAACTTTGGACAAATTTTTCTATAGAAATAAAATTTGGACCAAATATTCTATGGAAATAAATTTTTGACAAAATTTTCTATAGAGATAAAATTTTCACAAAATTTTCTATAGAAATAAAATTTTGCCAAATTTTCTTTAGAAATAAAATCTTGACAAAATTTTCTACAGAAATGAAATTTTGACAATATTTTCCATAGAAATAAAATTTTGACAAAATTTTCTATAGAAATTGAATTTTGACAAAATTTTCTATAGAAATTGAATTTTGACAAAATTTTCTATGGAAATAAATATTTGACCAAATTTTCTATAGAAATAAACTTTTGAGCAAATTTTCTATAGAAATAAAATTTTCCCAAAATTTTAAATCGAAGTAACATTTTCCCACGATATTCTATAAAAATACAATTTTAACTAAATTTTCTATATAAATAAAATTGTGACAAATTTTTTTATAGAAATAAAATTTTGACAATATTTTCTACTGAAATATAATTTTGACAAAATCTTAAAGAAATAGAATTTTGACAAAATCTTCTAAAGAAATAGAATTTTGACAAAATTTTCTATAGCAATAAAATTTGAACAAATTTTTTTCTATAGAAATAAAATTTCAGAAAGGTTCTATATAGAAATAAATTTTTTACAACATTTTCTGTAGAAAAAAATTGACTAAATTTTCTATAGAAATAAAATTTTGACAAAATTTTCTATACAAATAACATTATGACAACGTTTTCTAGGGAAATAAAATTTTGGCAAAATTTTCTATAGAAATAAAATTTTGGCAAAATTTTCTATAGAAATAAAATTTTGACCAAATTTTCTATAGAAATAAACTATTGAGTAACTCTATATATATAAAATATATTTATGTTTGTTTGTTTGTTTGTATGTACCGAGTTGGCTCCGAAACGGCTGAACCGATTTACTTGAAACTTTCAGAGATCGTAGGGGGCGTTCATGTGGTGAAAATAGGGTACCTCATTTTGGGGGAGTTCCTCTCCGCGACCAGGTATTTCTATAGAAAATAAAATTTTCTATAGAAATAAAATTTTAACAAAATTTTCTATAGAAATAAAATTTCGGCAAGGTTATATATAGAAATAAAATTTTGACAAAATTTTCTGTAGAAATAAAATTTTGAAAATTTTTTCTAAAGAAATAAAAATTTTCTATAGAAAATTTCTAAAATAATAAAATTTTGACAAAATTTTCTATACAAATAAAATTTTGACAAAATTTTTGATAGAAATAAAATTTTGATAAAATTTTCTACAGAAATAAAATTTTCTATAGAAATAAAATTTTAACAAAATTTTCTATAGGAATAAAATATCGGCAAGGTTCTATATAGAAATAAAATTTTGACAAAATTTTCCATAGAAAATAAGCTACTTTTGTAGTTTAGTCAACGCAATGGTTTTAAAGCTGAGATCAAAACATCAAATATGATTGAAGTACAAACCAACAATAAAAAACAAAAACGAAAGAAATAAATTTTGACAAAATTTTCTCTAGAAATAAACTTTTGAAGAAATTTTCTATAGAAATAAAATTTTGACAACATTTTCTAAAGAAATAAAAATTTTCTATAGAAAATTTCTATAGACATAAAATTTTGACTAAAATTTTCTATAGAAATAATATTTTGACAATATTTTCTTAGAAATAAAATTTTGATAAAATTTTCTATAGAAATAAAATTTTAACAAAATTTTCTATAGAAATAAAATTTTAACAAAATTTTGTATAGAAAATAAGCCACTCTTGTAGTTTAGTCAACGCAATGATTTTAAAGCTGAGATCAAATCAACAAATATGATAGAAGTACAAACCAACAATAAAAACAAAAACGAAAGAAATAAATTTTGGCAAAATTTTCTATCGGAATGAAATATAGAAATAAAATTTTCAAAAAGTTTTAGGAATAAAATTTTGACAAAATTTTTTGACAAAAATTTCTATCGAAATGAAATATGGACAAACTTTTCTATAGAAATAAAATTTTCAAAAAGTTTTAGGAATAAAATTTTGACAACATTTTCTATAGATATAAACTTTTCACAAAATTTGAACCCCCTCTTATTATACTTCTGCGAGAACGGATGCTAACAGTCGCTGCAGGAGGGAGTCCTTGGAATAACACCTGACTGAGTGAAGACCCAGTGGCTTGATGGAGAACCTGGAAAAGATAGAATTATGCCCGTTCACAAAAATACAACAGTAGATCTATGGATCAACTGAGTTTGTTTTTGGTCAGTTGATTCCAGTATGCGATAACGTTAAGGAGCAACTTTAGAAAGGAATCTTTCTAAGAGACAGAAGCCACGATAATACTGATGTGTGAAATTGTTTTTAGTATGAAATTCTGACACCAGACAGATGGGACCCTGGGAGATACCAGAGGAAAATGAATATCACATCGATTAATTGAGAAAGTATACATGGTGAACCCAAGCAACGAGATCCTATTCGGATTGTCAGACCTAGATAGTCTAGATAGTCCTGCAAGCTATGGTGCGAGCTATAACTAGAAGAATGACACCCCAGAAAAGACACCAGTGACACTACACCACCCATGCATCAAAGATGGGTTGAAAACGGAAGGCATGAGTTGTGCACCTAGACACCGAGATCCGATGTTCCGATAGCCAGACAAAAGCACTGTAGGTAGAAATATAGGCGATAACGGAATGTGGAGAATGGATCAGAAACGACACGAGACCGGCGAAAGATAAAGGCAAAGGATAACAAGGAAGTGAACTTAGAGGACATAAAACGCCTAGAGGTTATGCCAGTCGAATTGGATGGATGAACATGGAGACACATAAAACGAAAATACTATGGGATGACCCAAACAAGAAAACAGGAGAAATAATGAATGATTGTAGTACACAGACGGTCAGAAATGGGAATCTTTATCGGACACCCAGAGTTGAGGGTGAATCCGTACCATATTGTATGAAAATCCCAATTAATCAGTAGGATAAATGTAGATCAGAAGAACTCAGTAGGGGAACCTGTACATCCAAGGAGCTCAGTGTGGAGCTGTGGGGTAGTAAGAACACATTGGGGGAAGCGAAAATCTCAATGTGGGAAGTGAAAATTCCAAATCTCAGTTGGGGAAATGAGGATCAAAAAACTTTTGAGGAGAGACTATGTTAGTTAAAGTGGCTGCACATTATATCAGGCGCACGTAGACTATAGTGATACCACAGTGAAGAATCTCCCTCTACCCTATTCCATGTTTAGTACAATGACAAGCAACCCCATTTTTATAGACCAGTTAAGTCAGCATTTCACATTGTGTGCAACTACTTAAAGAATCTTTGAAAGATTCAGAAAAATCGCATTATTGGGCAGGGGATAATCCACCGCTGAAAACGGTTTGGTGCTTGGCCACATCTGGGATGAAACCCATGACCTTTGGTATATAAAGCGGTTAAGCTCACCATTCCACCACGCTGGGGGACTATAGCTCAGAGGGGGAGCTGTGGATCCAAAGAATTCAGCCGGGGGAGTATATAAATCCTAATTACTCAGTAGAGGAGCCGCGTATCAGAAGAACTTTGTAGTGTTATCTTTAGAACCAAAGAACTTAACGCGGAGATCTAGATCCGAAGAACTTTGTGGGAGAACTTTAGATGAGAAGAACTCGATGTGGTAGCTATAACTGCGAAGAACTCAATGAGGGATGGAAAGATCTCGGTGGGGGAATGAATATCTAAACATCTCAGTGAGGGAGCTGTGGATCGAAAAACTATACGGGAGAAATTTAGATCAGAAGGACTCAGTGAAGGAAGTATACATCCCAAAAATTCAGCCTATTATTTAAGATTCACTTAAACTATCCAGTTCACTTAGTCTATTCCGAATATTGCATAGAAACCACCTTACTGAGAAGGGACAAAACACAGCTGAAAAACTTTTTGCATTCGTCCAAAACCGGAATTGGCCCCTTCTACAACAGCTACGAAGAATTCAATATGAAATGTGTGATCCGAAGAACTAATAGAGAGAATTTTTAGATCCGAAGAACTCAGTGGGGAAACCGTAGATCCGATGAAATCTGAGGTGGTGTATGTGGATCCGAAGTACTCCGCAAGGCAACAGTAGGTTAGGTTAGGTGGCAGCCCGATGTATCAGGCTCACTTAGACTATTCAGTCCATTATGATACCACATTGGTGAACTTCTCTCTTATCACTGAGTGCTGCCCGATTCCATGTCAAGCTCAATGACAAGGGACCTCCTTTTTATAGCCGAGTCCGAACGGCGTTCCACATCAGAAATGTCACCAGCATTACTGAGGTGGGATAATCCACCGCTGAAAAACTTTTTGGTGTTCGGTCGAAGCAGAAATCGAACCCACGACCTTGTGTATGCAAGGCGGGCATGCTATCCATTGCACCACGGTGGCTCCCTTAAGGCAACAGTAGATCGAAGGAACTAAGAGCGGAGCAGTGCATCCGAGGACCTATGTGGAAGAGCCTTAGACAGAAAGATCCCAGTTGGACAGAATCACTGATCCGGTCAACTCAATTGGAGAGCATGAGGGTCAGTAGAACTTTGAAGAAAACATTGGGGGAACGGTAAATCTCAATTAGGGACCGTGTGGATCCGAAGTGGCCACTAGGGGAATTTAAATCTGTCGAACTCAGTGGGAGAACTATAATCCGTAAGAACTCAGTGTTGATATTGTAACTCCTAAAAACTCAGTGAGTGAACTGTTGATCCGAAGAACTCAGTGGGCGAAGTACTCCGTACATAAAATTGTAAATCCGACGAGCTTAGTGGGGTACTGTAAATCCGAGCAACTCAATGGGGGAACCGAAGATTCAAAGAACTCATCAGGGGAACTCTAAATCCGAGGAACTCAATGGAGGAATTATACATACGAAGATCTCTGTGGGGGAACCGTAAATCCTAAGAACTCAATGAGGGAACTGTACATGCGAAGAACTGAAAAAAATCTTATATCTCAGTGGATATCATTTGAGTTCCAAGTACTCAGTAGGGTACATCCTAACAATTGAATGGGGAACAGAAGATCCGAAGAACTCTGGGAAGAACGGTAAATCCGAAAAACTTAGTGGGAGAACTGCAAACCCGAGGAACTGAATTGGGGAATGTAGATTCAAAGAACCCATTAAGGAAACTGTAAATGCGAAGAACTGAGTAGAGGAACTATATATTCGAAGAACTCTGTACTGAAACTGTAAATTCTAAGAACTCCGTGAAGGAAATGTTGATCTGAGGAGCTCAGGTGGCGAAGCATTCCACCGAAAAACTCTAAAACCGAGGACCTCTAACTCATTCAGGCAACTCTTAATCCGAAAAAAAACTTAGTGAAGGAATTGTATATCCGAAGATCTGTGGGAGAACTGAAAATCCTAGAAGTCTGTGTGAGAACTGTTGATCCGAAGATCTCAGTCGGCGAAGTAGTTATTAGGGGAGCTAAAAAATCCTAGGAACTCGTTGGGGAAATGTAAATCCTAAGAACTCTATGAGGGAACGAAGAAGGATTTCGGGTAGGATTTTAGGTTTTAGGATAACATAGTAACGTACCCAGACCGAACTCCTTAGCACATGTATAAAAAAAATTAACACAGAACTCTGGTCGAGTGTGGCAATGTAAGTCAAGAGTAGTCGAGCCAAAGCTAAGACGGAACATGGTTTTGGATACATGACCAGCAATATACAATATTTTCTAGAAATATTTTTCAAGGAAAAATATAATAATTAACTTTCAAATGCCAGAAATTCAATCCACATTACCCAATGTAGGGTACACGTGCCATACATTGACTTAATCTTCTGGTTGGCAATTGATTTATTGCCACTGCTGGTCAAGCAGTGATTGTACTCCGTTATTTGCAAAGGTCAGCAAAAATAAGCTCCATCATCGAGGAATATTAATAGTTTCCTATTGCCACAAACACATCGAAATCAAGATGACCCAATGACTAAACAATTTTGCGAAGGCACAAAGGATGGTAGTCTACTCAATTCAAAGGATAATGTGAGATGGGTTCGATAGAAATTAGCAGATAGAAATAGAGGAACATTTTGAGAAATTTTTCTGTTGGTCTCATTACCAAAAATTGTGATGAATAAATCAAAAGAGGTCCAGAGATTCCATGAAGGATTTCATATTCAGCATCCTTTCTGTTTAGTGTCAACTATTCATTATGTCAGCTACTCCATCAAATGCGTGAAGTGACAGGTCATTTTCATATCTTTCATGACTTTACAATAAATTAAACAAGTGTTAAATGTCTGTCCAAAGAACGAAAGATTCCCATTTTCATTAGCTTGGCTACAACAATCTCCAAACCCTTGTAGCATTAACTCATCCACATTTAATAAAGAATTTTATTTGATTTATCCTTTGGGATTATGGTGTGGCATAAAATGAGTAGCTTTATTATGGGACTCCCTTTTTTAATGTTACCTACACTTTTATGTTTCTCTTTTTTTTTACTTCTTCATTTAAAACATTTACCTTTTTAATTTAGTTTTAAAATTTGATTGATGTGTGGTTTAGTGTGATGAAATATCCTTACAACAACCCCCATTTCGTGTCCTGGGTAGACCGCACCGATTATCAGCCACCAAATTATGTTAATTAGCTTAGTACGAAGATTCATCACAACGCCGAAAAAAATCCAACATGACAGGAAAAGATTGTTATTAAAAACTTTGCAAAATATTCCAAGATTTCGTTTAATTAGGTAGTTATTAAAAATCTAATAAAGGTCTACTCTATACGGTGATTAGTTAAGGATTTTTTAGGGGGAATTTGGAATTCAAAGATTATCTTTTAAACATTAAAAAATTTTAGACTTCTTTAGTCCACAACATCGTAGGGATTGGTCTTCGAGAATCACTCGGTAAATAAGGCTAGGCCACAGCATTGTCCGAATCAAGAAAAGGGCCTCCTATAAAGAAGGGAAGGAGTTCGGTGAAAACTGTTCACACTTAGAAGAGATTGATAGAATATCGACCCAATGGTAATGTTTAGTAAAAGCTTTCAAGGATAGCTACCCTATCTGGGAAAAGAAATCGGTCACCAAAGAAAACTCCTTGGTGACGTAGTAGATTCTGCCCAATAGAAAACCCCCTAGTCCTTTGGTAGAGTTGAAGACCAGGCCCATAGGTTGTTATCCTTGCTGCCTTGGAATGTGGTAGTGGTCTTCAATGTGTGAAGTGTAAATCAGAAGGTCTGAGTGTTGGAACTGTAAATGTCCGGATGTCTCAGCATGAGATCTATAGCCCGAAGATTTTAGAGTGAACGTTAGGCGTGAAAGTCTTGGTGGTCCATATGGTCCAGAGATCTCCAATGTACGAATCGTAGGTTCGAATGCCCCTGTGTGTGAAGTGGTAAATTCTGCCCAATAGAGGTTTTGTACTCCTTCGTCAGAGGTGTAGAGCAGGTCCGTAGACCCTACTGTAGTGAGAGTTATACTATCGTTGGTTATTGGTCTTGCTGTTTTGGGGTTAGGTTAGGTTATGTGGCAGCCCGATGTATCAGGCTCACTTAGACTATTCAGTCCATTGTGATACCACAGTGGTGAACTTCTCTCTTATCACTGAGTGCTGCCCGATTCGATGTTAAGCTCAATGACAAGGGACCTACTTTTTATAGCCGAGTCCGAACGGCGTTCCACATTCCAGTGAAACCACTTAGAGAAGTTTTGAAACCCTCAGAAATGTCACCAGCATTACTGAGGTGGGATAATCCACCGCTGAAAAACTTTTTGGTATTCGGTCGTAGCAGGAATCGAACCCACGACCTTGTGTATGCAAGGCGGGTGGCTCCCTTGCTTTGGGGTTAGCTCATAGGAGTACGATAATGGTCTTCGAAATTAGAGACAATTTTGTTACAAGAAAGTTTCAGTGTGTGAACTGTAAATCAGAAGGCCTGAATGTTGGAACTGTAGGTCCGGATGTCTCCGTGTGCGACCTGTAGCCCGAAGATTTTAGAGTAAACTTTAGGCGCGAAAGTCTTGGTGTGGCATCTGGTTTGGTTCAAAAGTCTCCGATGCTCGAACTGAAGATTCGAATGTCCCTGTTTTTCCACGGTCTCCGATATACAAACTGTAGATTCGAATTTGTCAGAGTGGGAACTGTTTATGTTCGAAGGTCTACGATGTGAGAACTGTAGACACGAAGATTAGGTTAGGTTAGGTTATGTGGCAGCCCGATGTATCAGGCTCACTTGGACTATTCAGTCCATTGTGATACCACAGTGGACACGAATATCTCAATCTGGGAATATGGACCAGAAGCTCTAAAGGTCAGAAAGTCTACGATGTGAGAACTGTAGGCACGAAGGTTAGGTTAGGTTAGGTTATGTGGCAGCCCGATGTATCAGGCTCACTTGGACTATTCAGTCCATTGTGATACCACAGTAGGCACGAATGTCTCAATCCGGGAATATGGACCAGAAGCTCTCAAGGTAGGTACTAAAGGTCCGAAAGTCTCGGTGTTGGAAATGTTTTGGTGTAAAGGTCTCCGATGTACGAAATGTAGGCACGAATTTCCCATTGTGGGGACTGTTTGTGTCCGAAGGTGTTCGATGTGACAATTGTAGACACTAAGGTCTCAGTCTCGGAATGTAGACCAGAATCTCTCAAGATACGAAGAAAAAGGTCCGAAAATTTCAGTGTTGGAAATGTTTGTGTCTGAATGACTCCGATGTGAAAATGGTCCTCTGTGGGAGCTGTTTTGGTCCACAGGTCTCCAATGTAAGAACTGCAGGCACGAATGTCTCAATTTGGGAAAGTAGACCAGAAGCTCTCTAAGACCAGAACTACAGGTCCGAAAGTCTCGGTGTTGGCAATGTTTGAGTTCGAAAGTCTTCGATGTGGGAATTGAAGGCTCAAAGGTCTCGGTATAGGCATTGCCGTATGTTTTTTTCCACGGTCTCCGATATACAAACTGTAGATTCGAATGTCTCAGAGTGGGAACTGTTTATGTCCGAAGGTCTCCGATGTGAGAACTGTAGGCACGAATGTTTCAATCTGGGAATATGGACCAGAAGCTCTCAAGGTAGGAACTAAAGGTCCGAAAGTCTCGGTGTATGAAATGTTTTGGTCTAAAGGTCTCCGATGTACGAAATGTACGCTCGAATTTCCCATTTTGGGAACTGTTTGTGTCCGAAGGTGTTTGATGTGAGAACTGTAGACACTAAGGTCTCAGTCTCGGAATGTAGACCAGAAGCTCTCAAGATACGAACAAAAGGTCCGAAAATCTGAGTATTGGAAATGTTTGTGTCTGAATGACTCCGATGTTAAAATGGTCCTGTATGGGAGCTGTTTTGGTCCAAAGGTCTCCAATGTACGAACTGCACGAATGTCTCAATTTGGGAAAGTAGACCAGAAGCTCTCTACGACCAGAACTAAAGGTCCGAAAGTCTCGGTGTTGGCAATGTTTGAATTCGAAAGTCTTCGATGTGGGAATTGAAGGCTCAAAGGTCTCGGTATAGGCATTGCCGTATGTTTTTTTCCACGGTCTCCGATATACAAACTGTAGATTCGAATGTCTCAGAGTGGGAACTGTTTATGTCCGAAGGTCTCCGATGTGAGAACTGTAGGCACGAATGTCTCAATCCGGGAATATGGACCAGAAGCTCTCATATAGGATCTAAAGGTCCGAAAGTCTCGATGTTGGAAATGTTTTGGTCTAAAGTTCTCCGATGTACGAAATGTAGGCTCGAATTTCCCATTGTGGGAACTGTTTTTGTCCGAAGGTCTTCGATGTGAGAACTGTAGACACTAAGGTCTCAGTCTCGGAATGTAGACCAGAATCTCTCAAGATACGAACAAAAAGGTCCGAAAATCTCAGCGTTGGAAATGTTTATGTCTGAATGACTCCGATGTGAAAATGGTCCTGTGTGAGAGCTGTTTTGGTCCAAAGGTCTCCAATGTAAGAACTGCAGGCACGAATGTCTCAGTTTGGGAAAGTAGACCAGAAGCTCTCTAAGACCAGAACTATAGGTCCGAAAGTCTCGGTGTTGGCAATGTTTGAGTTCGAAAGTCGTCGATGTGAGAATTGTAGACTCAAAGGTCTCGGTATAGGATCCGAGAGTCAGGAGGTTTTAGCTTTCGAAAGTAGACTAAAAGCTCTCAAGGTGGGAACAGAAGGCCCTAAGGTCTCGGTATGGGAATTGTTTGGGTCCGAAGGTCTCTGATGTGGGATTTGTAGGCATGAAGATCTCAGTTTGGGAACTTTAGAACGGAAGATCGCAGTTTTGAAACTCGCATGGTAGAAACTATGGGACCGATGACCTTACTGTGAGAACTATAGGCCCCAATGTCTCAGTGTATAAACAGCAAACCTTAAGGTTGCAGTTTGTCAACAGTAAACACGAATGCCTCAGAGTGGAAACTGTGTGCTCGAAAGTCTCAGGGTAGAAACTATGGATCCAATGGCCGAAGTCCATACTGTTTGGATCCTAAGGTCTTCGATCTTGGGAACGGTAGGCACCAAGGTCTATCTCAGTGTGTAAACAGACCTCAAAGTTGTAGTTTGTGAACAGTAACAACCAGTGTGGGAGCAGGGAAGAGAAGGTTTCAGTAAGGGAATTATGGTACCAAATGTTACAGTATGAACGAAAGATAACGACCTTTAGGTTGCAGGGTGCGAATATGGAATTGTAAGTTCGAAGGTCTCAGTAAGAGAGTTCTAGAACCGAAGGATGCAATAATGAAGAAGATTTCAGTATATCAGTATGTCTCAGGGAGGGAACTGTAATTACGAAAGTCTCAATGTTGGATCTGTACACCTGAAGGTCTCCGCTGTAGAACTATACGACCAAAGGTCCTATCTGCTCGAATGGGGACTGTAGTGAGCCAATTTGGGAATTGAAAAACCGAAGGTTTCAGTGTGGGAATTGTTTGTGTCAGAAGGTGGGCACTATGATCTCGGTGTGTAAACAGTACACCTTTAGGATGTAGGGTGCGAACAGTAGGCATGAAAATTTCAGTGCCGAACCAAAAGTCAGAAGGTCTCATTCTGAGTGTTTTAGATCCGAAGGTCTCAGGAAAGGAATTCTAGAACCGAATGTTGCATAAGTGGGCCAGAAGTTCTCGAGGTGGGCCAGAATGTCTCAGCTTTGGATTGTAGCCTTAGATGCTCTCAAGGTAGGAACTGAAGGTCTCGGTTGTGAAAATTGTTTGGGTCCAATTGTATCCAATGTGAAAACTGTATATATGAAGATCTCAGTGTGCGAACTGTCTCAGCGTTGGTATGCATAGCAAAAGTTTTAAAGGTAGGGACAATGAGCCTGATGATCTCAGGATTTGAACTGTAGGTCCCAAAGTCTCGTTGTGTACACAGCAGACCTTAAATATCCTCGAGCGTAAGAACTGTAGTCAAGAAATTCACAGTAAAGGGTGATACGGTCAAAATTTGGTCAATATAAACTTGACGTATTTCTTTCAATTTTGCATTTAAACACCCCTGAACACCCCTCATTTTGAAGGTGTGTGTGTGTAGAATGTTGCTCCTATTTTGATTTTGGAATTCATTCTTCAGTTGTCAAAATGCCGTCCAAGCAAGAAGAGCAGCGTATCAAAATTTTGCTCGCGCATCGCGAAAATCCGAGCTACTCGCACGCAAAGCTGGCAAAATCGCTAAAAGTTGCCAAATCAACCGTTAGAAATGTAATTAAAGTGTTTGGGGAACGTTTGCCGACAGTCAGGAAGTCTGGATCGGGGGGAAATCAAAAACCGGAAGCCGCTGAGACGACAAAAAGAGTTGCCGGTAGTTTCAAGCGAAACCCTAACCTCTCTCTCCGAGATGACGCAAATAAGCTGGGTCTATCGTTTACAACCGTGCATCGAGCCAAAAAACGAGCCGGACTATCGACTTACAAGAAGGTAGTGACTCCAAATCGCGATGATAAACAAAATACGACGGCCAAAGCGCGATCCCGGAGGCTGTACACGACGATGCAGACAAAGTTTGACTGTGTGGTAATGGACGACGAAACCTGCGTCAAAGCCGACTACAAGCAGCTTCCGGGACAGGAGTTTTATACGGCAAAAGGAAGGGAAAAAGTTAGCAGATATTTTCAAGCACATAAAACTGTCAAAGTTCGCAAAGAAATATCTGGTTTGGCAAGCCATCTGTACCTGTGGCAAAGCAGCATTTTCATAGTGTTTGAATAAACGTATGCTGCCTTTCCTGAAGAAACACGCTTGTTCCGTACTGTTTTGGCCGGATTTGGCATCTTGCCATTACAGTAAAAAGGCCATGGAGTGGTACGCCGCCAACAACTTGCAGGTGGTTCCCAAGGACAAGAACCCTCCCAACACGCCAGAGTTCCGCCCACTTGAGAAATACTGGGCTATTGTCAAGCGGAACCTAAAGAAGACCAAAAAAACTGCTAAGGACGAGCAGCAGTTCAAGGCAAACTGGCTTTCTGCAGCGAAGAAGGTGGACAAGGTGGCTGTACAAAATCTGATGTCAGGTGTCAAGCGTGAGGCCCGGCAATTCGGATTTGGAAAAGCGAAAGCCTAACTGAATATTTTTCCTGAATTTTATGCTAATTGAACTTGACAAAAGAAATTTAACTTAATTTTTTAAATAAACGATTTCACCGATTTACACGCGTTTTCCCTTGACCGTATCACCCTTTTCTGGGATAACAGAAGTTCTCCGCTGTGGAACCATAAATCCGAAGGGCGTATTTGCTCGATTATCTCAGCATGGGGTCTATTGGCATAATGGCCCCAGTGTGGGAATGCTTCATTATGGGAATTCTTTGAGTCCGAAGGTCTTCGATGTGGGAACAGTAGGCAAAAAGGTCTCGGTGTGGGAAACGTGGGCCATAAGTTCTCGGCTCTCAAGCCAGGAATTGAAGGCCCTAAGGTCTTCGATGTGGATTGTAGGTATGAAAATCTCAGTATTGGAACTATATACCGGAAAGTCTCAGTGTTAGTATGTGGACCAAAAGCTCTAATGGTAGGAATTATCAGGCCGATGGCCTCACTATGGGAACTATAGGCCCCTATAGGTCGTTGTGTAAACAGCAGACCTGAAAGTTTCACTGTGTGAACAGTAGGCACGAAGGTTTCAGATCAGGAACTGTATCCTTTGTAAGCACGAAAGTATCAATATGAGAACTGTAGACCTGAAGGTCTCCGCTGTAGAACTATAGGCCCGAAGGTCTTACCTACTTGATTATCTCAGAATGCGGACTGTAGGCATGAAGGCCCCAGAGTGTTTCATTGTGGGAATTATTGGGGTACAAATGTCTCCGATGTGGGAACAGTAGGCAAAAAGGTATTGGTGTGGGAAACGTGGACCATAAGTTCTCGGCTCTCAAGCCAGGAACCCTCTAAAGGTAGGAACTATCAGCCCGATGGCCTCTCTATGGAAACTGTAGGTCCCAAGGTTTCGGGGCGGGAACTGTATTCTTTGTAAACACGAAAAGGAGCAGTAGACCTTAAAGTATCCGCTACGGAACTATAGGCCTGAAGGTCTGTGCCATTATCTCAGTGTGGGGTTGTTTCTTTGTGGGAATTGTTTGGGTACAGTGTAGGTCCGGTGTGGGAAGTATAAACTCGAAGTTCTCTGCGTGGGAACTGTGGAAACTACAGGCATGAGGTTTGGTGGCAGCCCGATGTATCAGGCTCGCTTAGACTATTCAGTCCATTATGATACCACATTGGTGAACTTCTCTCTTATCACTGAGTGCTGCCCGATGCCGTGTTAAGCTCAATGACAAGGAACCTCCTTTTTATAGCCGAGTCCGAACGGCGTTCCACATTCGAGTGAAACCACTTAGAGAAGCTTTGAAACCCTCATAAATGTCACCAGCATTACTGAGGTGGGATAATCCACCGCTGAAAAACTTTTTGTGTTCGGTCCGTAAGGTCTCGGCTTTGGAGTGTAGACCAGAAACTCTCAAGACAGGAATTGAAGACTCGAAAGTCTCCGATGTGGAATTGTAGACAAGAAGACAGGAATTGAAGGCCCGAAAGTCTCTGATGTGGAATTGTAGATCGGAAGGTCTCAGCTATCGACTGAAGACCAGCAGTTCTCAATGCAGACCGTAAGGTCTCAGCTATGGAATGTAGGCCAGAGGCTCTCAATTTAAAGAAGAAGCTCTAAATGTAGGAACTATGGATCCAAGGTCTCCGTGCTTTAACCGCAGATTTTAAGGTTGAAGTGTGTGAACATCACAAAGATTTCATTATAGGGATAAATATCAGAAGGTCTCATTGCGGGTTTGGGAAGTAGACCAGAAGCTCTCAAGGCAGGAATTAAAGGCACAAAAGTCTCACTGCGAAAACTGTTTGGGTCCGAAGGTCATCGATGTGGAACTATAGACCGTAAGGTCTCAGCTATGGAATGTAGACCAGAGGCTCTCAATGTAGATCGTAAGGTCTGAGCTACGGAATATAGACCAGAGGTTCGCAATGTAGACGAGAAGCTTCAACGTAGAAACTATGGATGTCAAAGACTCAGGTGTGTGAAAATCACGAACATCAGTATGGGAACAGAGACCAGAAGGTCTCAAAGTTGAAATCATAAGTCCGACGGTCTCAGTAAGGATTTAGAGCCGAAGATTGCCGCAAGGACGAGGGTTTCTTTATAGGAACAGGGATTGCAAGATCGGGTACCCGAAACTGTTCCATGTATCACTGCAGAGTAGCCTCCATAAGAGTGGACGCGATCCATGTTAATATTCTCCTTAAAAAAATTAATAATTTTTATACCCTCCACCATAGGATGGGGGTATATTAACTTTGTCATTCCGTTTGTAACACATCTAAATATTGCTCTAAGACCCCATAAAGTATATATATTCTGGGTCGTGGTGAAATTCTGAGTCGATCTGAGCATGTCCGTCCGTCGGTCTGTTGAAATCACGCTAACTTCCGAACGAAACAAGCTATCGACTTGAAACTTGGCACAAGTAGTTGTTATTGATGTAGGTCAGATGGTATTGCAAATGGGCCATATCGGTCCACTTTTACGTATAGGCCCCATATAAACGGACCCCCAAATTTAGCTTGCGATTGCTCTAAGAGAAGCAAATTTCATCCGATCCGGCTAAAATTTGGTACATGGTGTTAGTATATGGTCTCTAACAACCATACAAAATTTGGTCCGCATCGGACCATAATTATATATAGCCCCCATATAAACCGATCCCCCGATTACGCTTTCGGAGCCTCTAAGAGAAGCAAATTTCATCCGATCTGGCTGAAATTTGGTACATGGTGTTAGTATATGGTCTTTAACAACCATGCAAAAATTGGTCCACATCGGTACATAATTATATATAGCCCCCATATTAACCGATCCCCCGATTACGCTTTCGGAGCCTCTAAGAGAAGCAAATTTCATCCGATCCGGCTGAAATTTGGTACATGGTGTTAGTATATGGTCTTTAACAACCATGCAAAAATTGGTCCACATCGGTTCATAATCATATATAGCCCCCATATAAACCGATCCCCCAATTACGCTTTCGGAGCCTCTAAGAGAAGCAAGTTTCATCCGATCCGGCTTAAATTTGGTACATGGTGTTAGTATATGGTATTTAACAACCATGCGAAAATTGGTCCACATCGGTCCATAATTATATATAGCCCCCATATAAACCGATCCCCAGATTTGACTTCCAGAGCCCCTTGGAAGAGCAAAATTCATCCGATTCGGTTGAAATTTGGTACGTGATGTTAGTATATGGTGTGCAACAACCATGCAGGAATTGGTTCATATCAGTCCATAATTATATATAGCCCCCATATAAACCGATCCCAAATTTCACCTCCGGTGCCTTTTGGAGAAGCAAAATTCATCCGATTCGGTTGACATTTGGTACGTGGTGGTAGTATATGATATTTAACAACCATGCCAAAAGTGGTCCATATCAGTCCATAATCATATATAGCCCCCATATAAACCGATCCCGAGATTTGGTTTTGGAGCCTCTTGGAGGAGCAAATTTCATCCGAGTCAGTTGAAATTTGGTACATTGTGCTAGTATATGGCCGTTAACAACCATTGCCAAAATTGGTCCATATCGGTCTATAGTTATATATAGCCCTCAGATAAATCGATCCCCAAACACACAGAAATTGGTCCATATCAAGTTCGTAATTGTATATAGCCCCCATATAAGCGACCCCCATATTTCAATTCTGGCTCCCTACGTACCGGGCAAAAGTCCATATCGATTCGCAATTATTTGTAGACTTACCTACACATAACCTTTTTGTCTAATATATACCACATATGGACTAACTCACAATTTAGAAAACGATTTAAGATACCACAACCCAAGTAATTCGATTGTGGATGACAGTCTGTCGTAGAAGTTTCTACGCAATCCATGGTGGAGGGTACATAAGATTCGGCCTGGCCGAACTTACGGCCATATATACTTGTTTTCTATTCTCTATTTCCTATTTGCGTTAAAATTAAAATTGAAAAGTAATCTGTAATTCTTCGGGAATATTTTCAAGATTTTTAGAATATTCACATTTTCCTTATCTACTAGCTATGTATCCTTAAACTGAGAAGCCACCAAACACACAAAACAAAAACCGTTTAACCAACAATTTCATGGAGCCAAACATAAAAGGATTCAGACCATTAACAGCCGGATGTTAGACAAGAGCAACCATAACGGCTAGTAAACCACCAAAGTACCAAGAAAACATTAGAGGAATAAAGAGAAATTTGCATGGAACTCCATAGATTTCATGCCAAGACCAAAATTTCCCAACCAAAAAAGGAAGTTTGCAAACGAGCTTCTAGAGTTGAGCACGGGAATAACAAAATTATAATTTATTTATTTTCCTCGGTAAACTTCAAGCAAAATCCAAAAACCAAACACAGGGACGAGTTATAAATAACAGAAAAATTAAACAACCCTTCCGGTCCATATAAATCATAAAAATGATTTCCCGACTATCTGGGCTATTATTCTTTTTGTATAGACCATAAGTTTTTATTCATTTCTATGAACACGGGAGGAGCAAAAATAAATACCAATCTATGGGATGATATTTAACCCTTCTCCCCTTCTTGGTGGCAAGAGAAAAACCATCGCTAAAATTGAATTAAGCCAAGCGTTTTGTTTTATCCTTTGGTTGACACTTCATTCTTTTTGAAACCACAAACGATTTTTAAAAATAAATTTTCAAATTTTAAAACTGAATTCTCTCATATTTATTTTCCTCCCCCTCAATCCTTTCAAACATAAAAACCCGCTCCACTTACACAACAGCTAATGTCCTTTTTGAGAAAAAAAAAATCAGATCTGTGAGTGGAAGAACAAATTGAATTGAACCCCCCAACCGTCCTTCATTCCCCAAAGAAAACTTTAAAGTTGTTATGAAGCTATAGTGGCAGTTACTCAGTACTTCTCTATTCCGTACATTTCCGTTTCCTGTTCTCATTTGTATTTGTTTGGCCACCAAAAATCAAATGAGCGCAAAAAAACGAACAAAACGAACATTCGTTACGTTTCGTTGCACAGTTGAAACTTTGTTAGACTCCTTTCAAATTGAGGACATTCAGACTGCAGGAGGAAGTTTTTTGTTTACATACCATTTAACAAATCATTTTCAGGACATAACAAGAGCATAAGAGACAGACTGAAAGATAGAGAGACAATGTAGATTATTCTGAAGAATTTTAAGGAGTTTGATATACACTGAGAGAAAAAATCAATGTTTAAGGCAACATCCTTAATTTTACAGCATTCAGAATCAAAAGAAGTAATTACATGGTTGCAAAAAGTGGCAAATTTGCCACAATTAAAATTTTATTTCCATAGAAAATTGTGTCACAATTTTATTTCTATAGAAAATTTTGTCAACATTTTATTTCCATAGAAAATTTTGTTAAACTCTTATTTCTATAGAAAATTTTGTCCAGATTTTATTTTTATAGAAAATTTCAACAAAATTTTATATCTATAGAAAATATTGTCCAAATTTTATTTCTATGAAAATTTTGTCAATATTTTATTTTTATAGAAATTTTTTCCACAATTTTACTTCTTTTAAAAATTTTGTCAAAATTTGACAAGGATACTTTTCCTCTGTTGGTTAAGCTACACTTGTAGCTTAGTCAATGGATGGTTTTAAACAGAACTCAAAAACAACAATAATGATTGAAGAATAAACCAACAATAACAAACAGAACGAAAATTTTATTTCTTTAGAAAATTTTGTGAAAATTTTACTTTTATAAAAAAATTTGTCAAAATTTACTTCTATGAGCGATTTTGTCAAAATTTTAGTTTTTTTAGAAAATGTTGTCAAAATTTTATTTCTATAGAATTTGGAAAATTTCGTAAAAATTTCATTTCTGTAGAAAATTTTTTCAACATTTCATTTCTATAGAAAATTTTGTCCATATTTTATTTTTGTTGTTTTTTTTATTTCAGCTTTAAACCATGCATTGACCAAACTACAAGTGTAGCTTAAACAACAGAGGAAAAGAATGTTTGTCAAATTTATTTATTTTAATAGAAAATTTTGTCAAAATTGTAATTCTGTGGAAAGTTTTTTCAAAAATTTATTTCTACAGCAATTTTATCTAAATTTTATTTCTTTAGAAAGTTTTGTCAAAATTTTAGTTCTATGCAATTTTTCAAAATTTTATTTCTGCTGAAAATTTTGTTAAAACTTTATTTCTATAAAAAATTTCGCCAAAATTTTATTTCTATAGAAACTTATATCGAAATTAAATTTCCTATAGAAAATTTTGTCAAAATTTTATTTCCGATAAAAAAATTTGTCAAAACTTTATTTCTAAAGAAAATTTTGTCATAATTTTATTTCTAAAGAAAATTTTGTCATAATTGTATTTTTATAGAAAATTTTTTCAAAATTTAATTTCCATAAAAAATTTTGTCAACATTTTTCTATAGAAACTTATGTCGAAATTAAATTTCCTATAGCAAATTTTGTCAAAAATCTATTTCCGATAAAAAAATTTGTCAAAATTTTTTTTCTAAAGAAAATTTTGTCATAATTTTATTTTTATAGAATTTTTTTTTCAAAATTTTATTTCTATAGACAATTCTGTCAAAATTTCATTTCTGTAGACAATTTTGTCAACATTTTATTTGTATGAAAATTTTTGTCAAAATTTTATTTCTATAAAAAATGGTGTCAAACTTTTATTTCTATAAAAAATATTGTCAAACTTTTATTTCTATAGAAAATTTTGTCAAAATGTTATTTCTATAGAATTTGGAAAATTCTGAGAAAATTTTATTTCTATAGAAAATTTTGTCAAAATTGTATTTCCGTAATTTTGAGTGTTGTTGACCTATTTTCTGTTTATTCTGATTATTAATTTTGTTCTGCTTGAGGTCAGAGAACTTTTTCTATTGAAAATTTTCCAAAAATTTTATTTCTGTTGAAAATTGTGTCGAAATTTTATTTCTATAGAAATTTTTTTATATTTTATTTCTATAGAAAATGTTGTCCAAATTGTATTTTTATAGAAAATTTTGCCAAAATTTTATTTTTATAGAATCTTTTGTAAAGGATTTATTACTATCGTAAAATTTTGATTCGATAGAAAATTTTGTCAAAATTTTATTTCTATAGAAAATTTTGTTGAAATTTTATTTCTATAGAATTTTTTTTTAAATTTTATTTCTATAGAAAATTTTGTTGAAATTTTATTTCTATAGAAAATTTTGTTGAAATTTTATTTCTATAAAAAATTTTGTCAAAATTTTATTTCTATAGAAATTTTTCTCAAATTTTTTTTCTATAGAAAATTTTGCAAAATTTTATTTCTATAGAAAATGTTGAGCCACAGTGGTGCATACACAAGGTCGTGGGTTCGATTCCTGCTTTGACCGAACACCAAAGATTTTTCAGCGGTGGATTATCTCACCTCAGTAATGTTGGTGCCATTTCTGAGGGTTTCAAAGCTTCTCTAAGTGGTTTCACTGCAATGTGGAACGCCGTTCGGACTCGGCTATAAAAAGGAGGTTCGTTGTCATTGGGCTTAATTGGAATCGGGCAGCACTCAGTGATAAGAGAGAAGTTCACCACTGTGGTATCACAATGGACTGAATAGTTTTGTCGAAATTTTATTTCTATAGAAAATTTTGTAAATTTTTTTCCTATAGAAAAATTTTTCAAAAAATTTATTAGGATGGGGGTATATTAACTTTGTCATTCCGTTTGTAACACATCGAAATATTGCTCTAAGACCCCATCAAGTATATATATTCTGGGTCCTGGTGAAATTCTGAGTCGATCTGAGCATGTCCGTCCGTCCGTCTGTTGAAATCACGCCAACTTCCGAACGAAACAAGCTTGAAACTTGGCACAAGTAGTTGTTATTGATGTATCAGGCTCACTTAGACTATTCAGTCCATTGTGATACCACAATAATTATATATAGCCCCCATATAAACCGATCCCCCGATTTCAGCTCCGAAGCCTTTTGGAAGACCAAAATTCATCTGATTCAGTTGATATTTGGTACGTGGTGTTAATATATGGCCTCAAACACCCATGTAAAAATTGGTCGAAATCGGTCCATAATTATATATAGCCCCCATATAAACCGATCCCCAGATTTGACCTCCGGAGCCCCTTGGAAGAGCAAAATTCATCCGATTCGGTTGAAATTTGGCACGTGATGTTAGTATTTGGTATCCAACAACCATGCAGGAATTGGTCCATATCAGTCCATAATTATATAACCCCCATATAAACCGATCCCCACATTTGACCTCCGGTACCTTTTGATGCCTTTTGATATATGATATTGAACAATCATGCCAAAAGTGGTCCATATCAGTCCCGATCCCGAGATTTGGTTTTGGAGCATCTTGGAGGAGCAAATTTCATCTGCGTCAGTTGAAATTTTGTACGTTGTGTTAGTATATGGCCTTTAACAATCATGCCTAACTAGGTCCATATCGGTCTATATTTATAGATAGCCCTCAGATAAATCGATCCGCAATCACACAAAAATTGGTCCATATCAAGTTCATAATTCTGTATAGTCCCGATATAATCGACCCCCATATTTCAATTCTGGCTCCCTACGTACTGTGCAAAAGTATCGATTCGTAATTATTTGTAGACTTACCTACACATACCTTTTTTGTCTAATATATACCACGTATGGACTAACTCACAATTTAGAAAACGATTTAAGATACCACAACCCAAGTAATTCGATTGTGGATGACAGTCTGTCGTAGTAGTTTCTACGCAATCCATGGTGGAGGGTACATAAGATTCGGCCTGGCCGAACTAACGGCCATATATACTTGTTTCTGTAGTAATTGTTTTTCAAAAATTTATTTCTATAGAAATAAATTTTATTTCTTTAGAAAGTTTTTTTTAATCAGAATTGCATTCCTAGAGAAAAATGTATTTCTATTTCTATTTTATTTCTACAAAAAATTTTGTTATAATTTTATTTCTATAGAAAATTTTGTCAAAATTTTATTTCTATAGAAAATTTTTATACCTATAGAATTTTTTTCAACATTTCAATTTTATAGAAACTTTCGTCAAAATTTTATTTCTATAGAAAAAATTTTGTCAAAATTTTATTTCTATGAAAATTTTTGTCCAAATTGTATTTCTATAGAAAATTTTGTCAACAGTGTATGTCAAAGATGTTCTCCGCTCTCTTGTTACTGCGCTGTCTGTTTTTCTAAAAAAAAAAGAAATAAAATTTTGACGAAATTTTATTTTTATAGAAAATTTTGTTTAAACTTAATTTTTATAGAAAATTTTGTCAAAATTTTATTTCTACAGAATATTTTGTCTGAATTTTATTTCTATGAAAAATGTCGTCAAAATTTTATTTCCATGAAAAAGTTTGTCAAAATTTTATTTCTATGAAAAATTTTGTCCAAATTTTATTCTATAGAAAATTTTGTCAAAATTTTATTTCTACAGAAAATTTTGTCAAAATTCTATTTCTATAAAAAACTTTGTCAACATTTTATTTCTTAGAAAAAAAATTGTCAAAATTTTATTTCTATAGAATATTTTGTCAAAATTTTATTTCTATGAAAAATTTTGTCCAAATTTTATTCTATAGAAAATTTTGTCAAAATTTTATTTCTACAGAAAATTTTGTCAAAATTCTATTTCTGTAGAAAATGTTGACAAAATTTTATTTTTATAGAATATTTTGTCAAAATTTTATTTCTATGAAAAATTTTGTCCAAATTTTATTTCTATAGAAAATTTTGTCAAAATTTTATTTCTACAGAAAATTTTGTCAAAATTTTATTTCTATAGAAAATTTTTGTTCTATAGAAAACTTTGTGAAAATTTTATTTCTATAGAATATTTTGTGAAAATGTTATTTCTATAGAAAATTTTGTCGAAATTTTATTTCTGTAGAATATTTTATCAAAATTGTATTGATAGAGAAAAATTTGACAAAATTTTATTTCTATATAAAATTTTGTCAAAATTTTATTTCTATATAAAATTTTGTCAAAAGTTTATTTCTATATAAAATGTTGTCAAAATTTCTAGGAAAATTTTGAGTGGTACGCGATAGTAGTGGTATCCACATTGTATTGAAACCACTTAAATAAGTTTTAACACTTTTTGTTGCTTAGAAATGTTTTTTTCCATTAGAGATCATTTCTTTCAGTGTACACTATGTTAATAGCCCAAATCAAAATCAACAACCCCACCAATTTTCCGATATATTTTTGTTTTCACAGGCATTCAAAGTTGTTTTTCTCAATTCTCAATCTGCATTTAACGACGATTCCTGGCATGGCAGGAGATATTTTGGCTATTGACTTTACAAATCACTTTTTATGGCTCTCCAATGGCAGGATGCTGCTATCCATGATGATATGATTGTTCACCATAAAAAATACAAGGGAATAAAATCCAAAGCCCAAAGGAAGGGAGGAGATGAAGGCAAAAAATCGCTACAAACCAAGAAGAGGGTGATATGCTTCACAAGTCTTTGGGCCCAAAATCACTTGGCTAGCATATGTCAATGTTTGTGCCGGGGCCATTGCTTCATGGCGCAATGATATTTCTTCACAATGGTTTAGCTTTTTATCGAGTTTGTTTTTCCGCTTAAAGTATTTCCTTTTTATTGGCCTCGTCCTTTTTATATCTCCTTGTACAACTTGACAACTTCATTGTGATTTTTTATGGCCTTTTAAGAATATTAAGTGCCATTGTTGCTCGTCGTCTTTGCGTGGCTTCGCAGTTGGGTCATATGTTCCAGATCATAGGTCATGTGACGATTGTTGTTTTTTTTTTTTTTTTTTGACTTGGGATGGGTGGATGGTGACATAGTCGCCAATGTTGATGCAAACATCGTCATCATCATTATTGCTAATCTAAACAAATTTTTTTTATCAGTCAGAAGGACGGACAAAACCAAAACCCTTAGAGGAAACAACACCCACTCAAAACCACCAAACATAGAAGCTAGGAAGGTCCAATTCTAGTATCTCGGTTTTAGTTTCTTTGTGCGTTCTTCTTTTTTTATTTATGTTTTTTTTTTTTTTTTTTTTTGCTTCACCCCATATCCGAAGGTCCGAGACTGAGTCTGAGACAAGTGTGTATGAGCCAAATAAAATATTGTCAATCAATTCAATTAAGACAAGCTAAAGATTTTTCATGGATGGAGGGAGGTTATAGCCAAAGATGTCCTTACGGCCATCATGGCCATGAGATACTCATTTCATTTGATAGCCCAAATGATTCTACAGTGATTTATTGGAAATCTCCCATCCAGCTTTGAAGCAGAAAACTTGAAATAAATTATTCATGATTTCCTTGGTTATGTTTTTGTCCTTCAATCTTCTTAAGGCTTCTCTGAACAAATTGGTCATTATCTGAGGGCATGAGTGATGTGATCGTGGGCTAAGATGAAAATTTAATCAATTTATTGGTTAGGTATTGGATATTGGGATGCGTTACACTAAGAGCTTAAAGCGATATTGAGATTTAATATCGCAGCATAAAAAGAAAATGTTACCAAATAAATACAACTTAATTTGTAACTTTTGGTAAAATGTTTGTGGTTATTATGAAAAAAATGTTCATCGAAAGAAATGATTTAGAATTTTATTTTAGAAATTATTTTATGATCAATCCTAAAAGCGATACTTTGCTTGGGTCTATTACTACGAGTATAACTTGAATTAAAAATGTGTCGGAGTTTTAAATATTTTTAGTTTACACCAAAAAAGGAATTTATTAAAGATGTTGACTTAATACAGAATTTATAGAAAATGTAGTCAAAATTTTATATTTTATAGAAAAAAATTGTATATAGAAAATTTTGTCAAAATGTTATTCCTAGGAAACATGTTGTCAATTTTTTTTTCTATAGAAAATTTTGGCACAATTTTATTTCTATAGGAAATTTTGTCAAATTTTTTTTTTTCTATAGAAAACTTTGTCATAATTGTATTTCTAAAGAATATTTTGTGAAAATTTTAATTCTTTGGAAGATTTTGTCAACATTCTCTTCTATCAAAAATTTTGCCAATATTTTATTTCTATATGAAATTTTGTCAAAATATTCTTCCTAGAAAAAATTTTGTTCAAAGTTTCTTTCTATAGAAAATTTTGTCAATATTTTATTTGTATAGAAAGTTTTATCAAAATTTTTTTCTAACGAAAATTTTGACAAAATTTTATTTCTATAGAAAATTTTGTCTAAATATTATTCCTTGGTAAAATTTGTTCAACATTTTATTTCATGGAAAATTTTGTAAAATTGTTTTTCTATAGAAAAAATTGTCAAAATATTATTCATAGAGAGAATTTTGTTAACATTTTATTTCTATGGAAGATTTAGTCAAAATTTTATTTCTATACGAAATTTTGGCTAAATTTTATTTCTATGGACAATTATGTCAAAATTTAATCCTAGCGAAAACTTTGTCAAAATTTTATTTCTATAGAAAATTTTGTCAAAAATGTATATCTATATCAAAATTTTATACCTGTGGAAAATTTTATTTCTGTAGAAAATTTTGTCAAAATTTTATTTCTATAGAAAACTTGGTCAAAATTTTATTTCTATAGAAAACTTGGTCAAAATTTTATTTCTATAGAAAACTTGGTCATAATTTTAATTGCTATGAACAAATTGTCAAATATTGTTCCTATTAAAATTTTTGTCTATATCTTTTGTCTATAGGAAATTTTGTCAAATAGTTTTCTATAGAAAATTTTGTGAAAATTTTATTTCTATGGAAAACTTGGTCAAAAAATTTTTTTTTGGCAAAATTTTTGCTAATTTTTTTTTTTCTATAGAAAATGTTGTCAAAATATTATTTCTAGAGAAAATGTTATCCAAATTTTATTTCCCAAAATTTGATTGCTATAGAACAAAATGTTCTATAACAAAAATTTTATTTCTACACTGAAAAAACAATGAACCCACCAGGAAGAAAACTTTTGATTAATTTTAGAAAATTTTGAATATTTTTAGAAATTTTTAACTAAACAGTATTACAAGCGCTGTCATCGCGCCAATATCACAAAAATAAGTAAGTATTTTTCGACAAATTCACGAAAATTTATTAGACATAAATAATTTTTTTCACTTTTTAAAGAAAATTTTGTAGTTGGAGGGAAAAAATTGGAGTTCAAAATTGCAAGAATGTCTTTAGTGACATACGAAGTTCATAATGGACGCTTTTGTAGTAAAATTTACAAATTTAAAGAAATAATGAACTATTTTATAACAAATACAAATTTAGTAAATCTCTGTCCTTAACTTGTGTATAATTTTTTCCCGTCTTTTAGTTCATTTAACTAACGCACGCAAAAAATTATTAGAGTAAATGAAACTTTCACCAAATTTAATAAGTTCATGAACTAAAATATAGTTAAATTGGCTTTAGTGAAATAGTGAGTTCACTTTTTTTTTGAGTGTACAAAACAGTTTATCAAAATTGTATTATTATAGAAAATTGTATTATATAGAAAATAAATCTTATTACTATAGCAAATTTTGCCAAGAGAGTTCTTTAGGGAATTTTGTCAAAATTTTATTTCTATAGAAAATTTTGTCAAACGTTTATTTCTGTAGAAAATTTTGTTCAAATGTCATACTAGAGAAAATCTTGTCAAAATTGTATTGCTATAAGAATCCTGTAAAAATTTTATTTCTATAGAAAATTTGTCAATTTGTATTTTTTTATGAAAATTTTGTCAAAATTTAATCGTAGAGAAAACTTTGTTTTTTTATTTCTGTAGGAAATTTTTGTCAAAATTTTATTTCTTTAGAAAATTGTTTCTAAACTTTTTTTATAGAAAATCTTGCCAATCTTTATTCCTTTCGAAAATTTTGCCAACATTTTATTTGTATAGGAAAGATGGTCAAAATTTTATTTCTATAGAAAATTGTGTCAAAATTTTATTTCTATAGAAAACTTTACCAAAATTTTATTTCTGCAGAAAATTTTGTCAAAATATTATTCCTAGTAGAAATTTTGTTTTTATATTCTATAGAGAACATTTTCCAAAATTTTATTTCTACAGAAAAATTTGCTAAAATTTTATTTTAATAGTAAATTTTGTTGCTATAAGAATTCTGTCAAAATTTTATTTCTATAGAAAATTTGTCAATTTGTTTTTTTTTTTTTTTTTTTGGAAAATTTTGTCAAATTTAATCCTAGAGAAAACTTTGTTTTTTTACTTCTATAGACAATTTTTGTCAAAATTTTATTCCTTTAGAAAATTGTTTCTAAACTTTTTTATAGCAAATCTTGCCAACTTTTATTCCTGTCGACAATTTTGCCAACATTTTATTTGTATAGGAAAGATGGTCAAAATTTTATTTCTATAGAAAATTTTGTCAAACGTTTATTTCTGTAGAAAATTTTGTTCAAATGTCATACTAGAGAAAATGTTGTCAAAATTGTATTTCTATAAGAATTCTATCAAAATTTTATTTCTATAGAAAATTTTGTCAAAACTTTAATTCTGTAGAAAATTTTGTCAATTTTTTTTTGAAAATTTTGTCAAAATTTAATCCTAGAGAAAAATTTAGTTTTTTACTTCTATAGGAAATTTTTGTCAAAATTTTATTTCTTTAGAAACTTATTTCTAAACTTTTTATAGAAAATCTTGCCAACTTTTATTCCTGTCGACAATTTTTCCAACATTTTATTTGTATAGGAAAGATGGTCAAAATTTTATTTCTATAGAAAATTTTGTCAAAATGTTATTTCTATTTCGTACTAGGGAAAATGTTGTCAAAATTGTGTTACTATAAGAATTCTGTCAAAATTTTATTTCCATAGAAAATTTTGTCAAAACTTTATTTCTGTAGAAAATTTTGTCAATTTGTTTTTTTTTTTTTTTTGAAAATTTTGTCAAAATTTAATCTTAGAGAAAACTTTATTTTTTTACTTCTATAGGAAATTTTTGTCAAAATTTTATTTCTGTAGAAAATTGTTTCTAAACTTTTTTTATAGAAAATCTTGCCAACTTTTATTCCTGTCGAAAATTTTGCCAACATTTTATTTATATAGGAAAGATGGTCAAAATTTTATTTCTATAGAAAATTTTGTCAAAATTTTATTTCTATAGAAAATTGTGTCAAAATTTTATTTCTGTAGAAAATTTTGTTCAAATATAGTACTAGAGAAAATGTTGTCAAAATTGTATTTCTATAAGAATTCCATCAAAATTTTATTTCTATAGAAAATTTTGTCAAAACTTTAATTCTGTAGAAAATTTTGTCAATTTGTTTTTTTTTTGGAAAATTTTGTCAAAATGTAATCCTAGAGAAAACTTTGTTTTTTTTACTTCTATAGGCAATTTTTGTCAAAATTTTATTTCTTTAGAAAATTGTTTCAAAAGTTTTTTTTTTTATAGAAACCCTTGCCAACTTTTATTCCTGTCAAAAATTTTGCCAAAATTTTATTTCTATAGAAAATGTTGTCAAACGTTTATTTCTGTAAAAAATTTTGTTCAAATGTCGTACCTGGGAAAATGTTGTCAAAATTGTGTTTCTATAAGAATTCTGTCAAAATTTTATTTCTATACAGAATTTTGTCAAAATTTTATTTCTATAGAAAATTTGTCAATTTGTTTTTTTTTTTTTTTTTTTGAAAATTTTGTCAAAATGTAATCCTAGAGAAGACTTTGTTTTTTACTTCTATAGACAATTTTTGTCAAAATGTTATTTCTTTAGAAAATTGTTTCTAAACTTTTTATAGAAAATCTTTTATTCCTGTCGACAATTTTGCCAACCTTTTATTTGTATAAGAAAGATGGTCAAAATTTTATTTCTATAGAAAATTTTGTCAAATTTTTGTTTCTATAGAAAATTGTGTCAAAATTTTATTTCTTTAGAAAATTGTTTCAAAAGTGTTTTTTTTTATAGAAAATCTTGCCAACTTTTATTCCTGTCGAAAATTTGCCAAAATTTTATTTGGAAAAATGGTCAAAATTTTATTTCTATAGAAAATTTTGTCAAATTTTTTTTTCAAAAGAAAACTTTGCCAAAATTTTATTTGTTATTTTATTGCTATCGAAAATTTTGTCAATTTTTTTCTATCAAATATTTTGTCACAATTTTATTTTTTTCTGTAGAAAATTTTGTCAAAATATGATTCCTAGTGAAAATTTTTTCCAAATTTTATTTCTGTAGAAAAAATTTTCCAAAATTTTATTTCTATAGTAAATTTTGTCAAAATATTATTCCTGGAGAAAAATTTGTCCAATGTTTATTTCTATAGAAAATTTTGTCAAAATTTTATTCCTAGAGAAAATGTTGTCCAAATTTTTTTTTCTATTGAAAATTTTGCCAATATTTTTGAAATATCGCCCTGATTTGAAATCAAAATGTTGTAGGTTTTTACCCCCATTATTGGAATGAGTACGATAAGAAAAATTTGGAAATTTTACTCTTAGTTTCAAACAATTTGAAAAACTAGTGCGATTTCTATCCCCTCAAGATGTCAAATGGGAGATAGATCTATATGGGGGCTTAACCAAAAAATGGTCCAATAAAAACTAAATTCGACTCAGGTCTTTGTGGACCTAAAATATTTAAATCAGAATTTCACAATCGGCGGCCATAGCCACTTCAGATATACGATCATGAATTGTTGCGACATCAGTTGCTAAGCCCATCGTCTCTCCTATTATCCATTGATGATTCTGTTCGTTTTCGCAGTAGCTTTAATCTCATGGCCGCCATGGAGTTCTCACTTTTAATCTGTAACTCAATATATCTCCCCACCGATTTTTAAAAGGCCGTGCGTATTCGCTTGTTTCGGACAACAAGATTCGAACCTCGTAAGTGTCTGTGTCTTTTCAAAATCGTCAACGAAACACGAATACACTGGTATCCACAGAAGAAGAAGGAGCAACCGAAAAGTGGACTCCACGCGGTGAACTTCGAGTCCCCTCGTCGGGAGAGATTATGACCGTCGGATTTTGGGATTTACAGGATGTGACTTGGTATCCACTCAAAAAGAGCAGGATCGTAACCTCACTCAAAGATTACAAGACCGTGGCTTCGCGGCTTCCAGCTGTAAATATTAGGTATAAAAGAGTTTGCAGATTGGTCCTCAATATTCGGGTACTAATCACCTTGTTTGTCCAACTCTTCCTTTTCGTATTTCCCCAGAAATCATCCGAAGAGATCATCACAGCTTCCCAACGCTACATAAGTCGTTTGACTTGTGGTAGGTAAATGAAAAAACGAACGCAAATATTTAACTTTCTTTTAAGAGATGGACTGTATTTAGGCAGATAAACCTCCAGTGAATCTTTATGAAATTTTCCCAAGGACCATCCTTTGTCAACACCAAAAACAAAACACGTAATGTGTATACGTATAGCCACTAAGCAAAGAAAGAAACTCACTTCAGTTTTTGGGGGAGGGCGGGAAGAATATCCTTCCAAGGAATCTATAAAATAAAAGCAATTCCCATCATCCTCCCCTTTGACCCACCAACACCAAGCTCATTGCAATATTAATTTTGTGAAAATCTCAGTATTTGAGGGTTATTTATGACATCCCCCCCACATCACTACAAGTCGATCCCTTTCATAAGCAGCCAGTTGGAATACCCCGTTGTGAGACAATATCATTAACCAGATTTCAATTTGTGCTACAAAGTGTTTATGACTTTTTCTACCACCAACAGCAATGCCATCACCACCCACATCACACCTCCCCCAACTCGCCTTATATTTTGGGTTAGAGTTCTGTTTATTGAATTTCAGGAGATTTGTTCTGTACTCCCACACCCACACATATATACACTCGTAGAGGGCAATGGATACAGTTAGTCACTGGAGAGTCAAACATGAAGCACATACTATTTGCTTTGCTTCAGCTAAACTCCACCCCATTGGGAGAGCAAAGCAAAGAAATCAACCTCTTTACTAATTCTCTCTCTTTCAAATAAACTCCCGCAATCTCAAATTCTTATTGTGAGAGAATTTCCCACAATTAAGGAAAATACAAAATTTCCCTAAAACACTCTTTGGTTGGGGAAGGGGGAGAACTCAGAGCGAATGTGGGAAATATTTTGAAATTACTCAACCCCCCATCCACCCCATCATGAGAGCGAAGAGTAGAGCAATCCCCCCACTCCCTTAATAGTCATTGTGTGAGAGTGATACATTGATATTTAGTTCATTTGACATTTATGACCAATTAGAAGTACTGTTGGTTGAATGGTGTGCCGTATTTACACAGGATGGTGTCGTGTGGTGTGAGAGAATATTTTCTTAATGAAAGTCTGGGCAAACAAATAGAAAATCTTAGTACTCCTTGGTGGTATGATGGTATGGTTGTGCTAAACGGTTTCATAAGGTTCTAGTGATTGATAGCCTTGAAATGAGTGCTAATGAGACAATGATGTCATCATCAAATGGCAATTGTTTAAGGTGTCAATAACATTTCTGTTTGTATTTGCCTTGAGAGCTTTGAGAGGAATAGAACAAAAGTCGCAATTTTTATCCAATTTGCCTGAAATTTAAAATCTATACGTATTTTAGGTCCGCACATAAGTATGTCGAATATGGTGTGAATTTGTTCATAGTTTGGTATAGCCCCCATATAACCCGATCCCCCGATTTGATTTCCTGGGCTTCTTGACACCGTAATTTTCATCTGATTTGCTTGAAACTGGAAATCTAAAGTTATTTTGGGTCCATAAATAGGTGTACCGAATATGGTGATCCCCCGATTTGATTTCCTGGGCTTCTAAACACCGTAATTTTCATTTGATTTGCTTCACATTGGAAATCTAAAGATATTTTGGGCCCATACATAAGTGTACCCAATATGGTGTGTTTCGATTAATGGTTTGGTAAGCCTCCCATATAGCCCGATCTCCCAATTTAACTTCTAGCGCTTCTAGACACCACATATATTATCCGACATTAAGATGTATGCCGGAAATGGTATAGCCCGATCCCCCATATAGACCGATATCCCGATTTGACTTCTTGAGCGTCTAGATATTTCAATTTTTATCCGAAATTCAAAATCTAGGGGTACGTTTTTAAAGGGACAGTTATATCTTTTATTCGTGATGGTGGGTATTTAAGATTAGGCCGGCCGAACTTAAGTCCGTATATACTTGTTTTATCTAACATCTACTCCATACACGTTAACAGCACGATTACCAAAAATGGTAGATTTTTTACTGTTTGGTAGATTGATAGAATTCTCGATGTCTTGGTAGGTTTTGCAAAATATTCCTGTCCAACTAAGAGGCATTTTACAAATTTGTAATAACAATAAAATTTGGACAAATTTTTCTATATAAAAAAATTTGAAAAATTTTCTATATAAAAAAAATTTGAAAAATTTTATTTTCTATAGAAAAAAAATTAAAAATTTTCTATAGAAACACAAATTTTTAAAAGTTTTCTATAGAAAAAAAATTGAAAAATTTTCTATAGAAATAAAATTTTGAAAAAAAAATTCTGTAGAAATAAAATTTTGACAAAAATACAAGTAAAACTTTGACAAAATTCAAATGTTGACAAAATTTCCATAAAATTTTAACAAAAACTGACAAAATTTTCTCTAGAAATAAAATTAAAAAAAAAAAATCTATAGAAATAAAATTTTGAAAAAATTTTCTATAGAAATAACATTTTGAAAAAAATTCTTATGAAAATAAAACATTGAGACTATTTTCTATAAAATAAAATTTGGAGAAAATTTTATATAGAAAAAACGATGAGAAATTTTTTATAGAAATAAAATTTTGACAAAACTTTCTATAGAAGTAAAATTTTGAGAAAATTTTTATAGAAATAAAATTTTGACAAAACTTTCTATAGAAGTAAAATTTTGACAAAAATTTTCTATACAAATAAAATTTTGACAAAATTTTCTATAGAAATAAAATTATTGCAAAATTTTCTATAGAAATAAAATGTTGACTAAATATTAAATAGAAATAAAACTTTGCCAAAATTTTTTAAGGAAATAAAATTAAAAAAAAAATTCATGGAAATAAAGTTTTGACAAAATTTTCTATGGAAATACAATTTTGACAAAATTTTCTATAGAAATAAAAATTTAACAATTTTTTTATAGAAATAAAATTTTCGTTTTGTTTGTTATTGTTGGTTTATTCTTCAATCATTATTGTTGTTTTTGATTTCAGCTTAAAGCCATGCATTGACTAAACTACAAGTGTAGCTTAACCAACAGAGGTAAAGAATGTTTGTCAAATTTATTTGGACAAATCCCTATAGACAGCAAGATGGTTGGATGTGCAGCTGTTTCGGAATTACCACATTCCTCATCAGCATCCTCTACTTGCAGCAAAACTATCAACCAATTATCAGAATAAATTCAGACAGTTCATTAAACCCAACAATGAAAATTCTTAGAAGTAAAATTTTGACAAAAATACAAACAAAGTTTTGACAAAATTTTCTACAGAAATAAAATTTGGAGAAAATTTTCTATGGAAATTAAATTTTGACAAAGCATTCTATAGAAGTAAAATGTTGACAAATTTTTCTATAGAAATAAAATGTTGACAAAATTTTCTATAGAAATAAAATTTTGACAAAATTTTCTATAGAAATAAAATTTTGACAAAATTTTCTATAGAAATAAAATTTTGACAAAATTTTCTATAGAAATAAAATTTTGACAAAACCTTCTACAGAAATAACATTTTGAGAAAATTTTTTATGTAAATAAAATTTTGACAAAATTTTCTCTAGATATAAAATTTTGTCAAATTAAATTTTGAAAACATTTTCTATAGAAATAAAATGTTGGCAAAATTTTCTATAGAAATAAACGTTGACAAAATTTTCTCTAGATATAAAATGTTTAGAAAATTTTCTGTAAAAATAAAATTTTGACAAAATTTTCTATAGAAATAATATTTTGAGAACATTTCTTATAAAAATAAAATAATGAGAAAATATAATAAAATAAAAAAAAAATTTTTTCTATGGAAAAAAAATTTTCACATAATTTTCTATAGAAATTAAATTTTGACAAAATCTTCTATAGAAATAAAATTTTGAGAAAATTTTCTATGGAAATAAAATTTTGACAAAATTTTCTCTAGATATAAAATTTTGTCAAAATAAAATATTGAAAACATTTTCTATAGAAATAAAGATTTGTAGAAAATTTTCTATAGAAATAAAACGTTGACAACATTTTCTCTAGAAATAAAATTTTGAAAAAAATTTCTGTAAAAATAAAATTTTGACAAATTTTTCTAAATTTTGTAGAAAATTTTCTATAGAAATAAAACGTTGACAACATTTTCTCTAGAAATAAAATTTTGAAAAAAATTTCTGTAAAAATAAAATTTTGACAAAATTTTCTATAGAAATAATATTTTGAGAAAATTTCTTATAAAAATAAAATAATGAGACAATTTTCTATAGAAATAAAATTTGGAGAAAATTTTCTATAGAAATAAAACGATGAGAAAATTTTTATAGAAATAAAATTTTTACAAAATTTACTATAGAAAACAAATGTTGACAAAATGTTGACTAAATATTATATAGAAATAAAATTTTCTAAGGAAATAAAATTTTGAAAAAAAATTCCATAGAAATAAAATTTCGACAAAATTTTCTATAGAAATAAATTTTTGACAAAATTTTTATAGAAATAAAATTTTGACAAATTTTTCTATAGAAATAAAAATTTTACAAAATTTTTTATAGAAATAAAATTTTGAAAAAATTTTCTATTGCGATAAAATTTTGAGAAAATTTCCTATAAAAATAAAATAATGAGAAAATTTTCTATAGATAATATGATATGACAAACTTTTCTATAGGTATATGCTATCAAATGTCATTGTGAGTAAATTCTCCCCTTTTTGTAAAAGTAGAAATTTTTCCTTGACGGTGCAAACTAAAAATATTTAGAATTTCGACTCATTTATAATTCAAGGGATAGGAGTGATCATAAAATCTATATATATAAAATTCAAATTATGTTTGTTTGTTTGTTTGTTTATTAGTATGTTCCGGGTTGGCGCGAAAACGGCTGAACCGATTTACTTGAAACTTTCAGAGATCGTGGGGGGCACTCATGTGCTGAAAATAGGGTACCTCATTTTTTGACATATAGTCGCGGAGAGGAACCTCCCCTTTGTCCGACATTTTGAAAATTAAACCAAACTTGACCGATTTGCACGAAGTTTTCAGGGATGGTAGGGGGTGATCCCTAGACAAAGATTCGCAATTTTTTTTTTCGAAATTTTATCGGGAGGGGGTACCTCCCCTTAAGCGACTTTTTGTTTGTTTGTATGGTCCGAGTTGGCTACGAAACGGCTGAACCGATTTACTTGAAACTTTCAGAGATCGTAGGGGGCGTTCATATGGTGAAAATAGGGTACCTCATTTTTTGACACCTGGTCGCGGAGGGGGACCTCCCCTTTGTCGGACTTTTTGAAATTTGGACCAAAGTTGACCGATTTGCTTGAAATTTTCATTGAAGGTTGGGGTTGGCAGCTAGACAAAGATCCGCTACTTTATATTTCGATATTTGGTGGCGGAGGGGGACCTCCCCTTTGTTCGACATTTTTTAAAGTACAGTGAAAAAACTAAAATTCTCTAAATTATCTGAGATTTACAGAGAACATGCGGTGAGGTTATTTAATTAATATCGGATACCTGATGATTTCATATGTCGACGGGGAGAGGGACCTCCCCTTGCCCTACTTTTTGAAACATGGAACAAAATTATGCGATTTGCTTGAAATTTTCATTGAATGTTGGGGTTGGCATCTAGACAAAAATCCTCTACATTACTTTTCGATATTTGCTCGGAGGGGGGGGGGGGGTGGGTTGGGATCAACCCCTTTGCCCGACTTTTTTTTAAAGTACAGTGAAAACAAAACTAAATTCCCCCGACTGAAATTTTACGGAGTTACTTGAAATTTACAGAGGAGTGGGGAGAGGTTACGATATTAATAGTTGATACCTGACTTTGTGATATTTGGACGGAAGAGAGGCCGCCCCTTTAGGCTTATAATTCCGATATCAGGTCGGTGTGGAGTGAAGGTGGGGAGAGGGTTCCCTTTTGTCCGTTTTTTTTTTTTCTTAAATTGAAAGTAGAGGGTTGTCCATAAATGGGAACTCGGTACATAATTTTATGATTTTTGCACAGGCTTCTGCCAGACTTCTTTTTAGTAACGAACTTAAATTTACATGAAATTGGCAGCCAACATAGAGGGTTAATGTGGTAAACTTTTTTACTACTTTTGCTTTTTCCGATTTATTGGATGGGAAACAGTAATTCTTTGTATGTTATTATAATATAGTGCTTAATTTTGAGGAGAAGGATACCTTTCAAACAAACCACACTTAAAATTCTCAAGAAATATAGAAGATTGTCCAACTACTTGAATACAGAACATTATTTAAAAAATTTGGAGGAAAGGGTACATCCTCTCCCAGACATTTATTAAGACGAACCGTTTTACATATGAATATCCTCCGTATTTTCAAATTTGTTTTCAGCACGAAGGATATGGTTGACTAAGTTAACGCAAATTGTTCCTACAAATACGCTTCGGAATGCGCAGCGAAGCGGGCCGGGTTACGCTAGTAATAAATAAAATTCTAAAATAATCACAATAATTTGATCAAAAAGTGTAAAATAAGTTTGTTTTCTTCAAATTTTGGTAGATTATTTTTGGCTCGAGTGTCAACCGTGCATGTAATCCTAGATTCCCACCAAAATGTCCAATTCTCTGATTTCAAATACAAACCTCCCCCACTCTGCAAAGGTAATTAAAATTGTAGCCAAACAAAATTTATGGCTTATGTGACATTGTGGTCATAACATCGAATATTGGTGTCAAAAGTTGACCATTGTTACATTATTCTTTCAATTGTCATTGGTATCTATTTCCTCGCATGCTCAACCCTTTTCCCAATCAGTTTTTTCTCATCGCCTTTGGTGTTGCATTTGTGCATTTGTAGTCACGTTACCCTTTTTGGCCAACCCACACAATCATTTTACGACAATTAACGATAGAAATTTAATGATTACGCAACACCACTAACAAACGACAACAACAATTGTCACAACAATCCGAGTCATAGTCACGACAAAGAAGCGTAGAAAATTACAACGGAAAGAAAGTTTTTTTTTTAAACCACAGCCATCAAAAGCAAAGGAAGAACAATTAGCTCCGGAAATACAACGCTTGCACATAAACACACACACACACACATGTCGATAGACTTACACAACAATGTCGCAAATGTTAACGGCGTTCTGTAGGCCGTCGATTGGTAGGCATTAAAACAGTGCTGCCGCTAGTGAAAAATTGAGTGAAGTAGATTTTGGAAAAAAGTGGAGTAGATTGAATAAAATTGAAGTAGCATACATTTTTGAAAATAAAACAATAGAATTCATTTTATTCCACCATAGGATGGGCGTTTATTAACACATCGAAATATTGCTCTAAGACCCCATAAAATATATATTTTCTGGGTCGTGGTGAAATTCTGAGTCGATCTGAGCATGTCCGTCCGTCCGTCTGTTGAAATCACGCTAACTTCCGAACGAAAGAAGCTATCGACTGGAAACTTGCCACAAGTCGTTGTTATTAATGTAGGTCGGATGGTATTGCAAATGGGCCATATCGGTCCCCATATAAACCGATCCCCAAATTTGGCTTGCGGGGACTCTAAGAGAAGCAAATTTCATCCGATCCAGCTGAAATTTGGTACATGGTTTCAGCATATGATCTCTAACAACCATGCAAAAATTGGTCCACATCGGTCCATAATTATATATAGACCCCATATAAACTGATCCCCCGATTTGGCTTGCGAAGCCTCTAAGAGAACCAAATTTCATCCGATCCGGCTGAAATTTGGTACATGGTGTATGTATATGGTCTCTATAAACTATGCAAAAATTGGTCCACATCGGTTAATAATTCAATGATTAAAACCGCTATGTTCATCGTAATTAAAGGAATAGGAAAAACAATTAGGTAATATGGGGAAAAATTGTAAAATTTGAAGCAGAACAAAAAGTGAAGCAGATTTTTGGAAGAAGGAGTGACGAAGTAAATTTTGTGAAAATGAAGCAAAATACTTCGATTGAAGTAGTAGCGGCAGCACTGCATTTAAATAAGAAATTTAAATAAGTATCAAGAAAAAGAATTAAAGTTACACACCCAAAAAAAGATGAACCCACCTGGAGAGAAAGTGTGTAAATATAACCATAGCGATAGGCGACGGAATACCGCCACGGCTAGCGGCGTGTTGCCAAATTAAAATCTACGCTAATTATTTGGCGGGAAAAGGTATAGTATTGCCATCGCTTACCAATTTTTTGAACTCACCACTAGGCATTGTTGTTACTTGGCCATGTGAAAATTCCTTTTTCTTGAAATAACACAACAAATTACAAGTCAGTACATGTTTTTATTCAACTTCAATGCTTAATATTGCAAACGCATGCTGTATTGACAACTAAAACGCTCGGACACAAGAAAGAACGAAATATTTGCTGACAAGCTTATTGTATATGTCCTCACAGAAAAAATGTTTCGAAAATTTATTAAATATAATAAATTGTTTTCGGTTGTTTAAGAAAATTGCATATGTATGTTGAAGCAAAAATCTAAATCTAAAAATTGTTAAAATATCTTTAGCGCTATATGAAGTTCAAGAGAGACTTATGAACCCAATTTAAGCAGACTTATCCCACTTTGCACTATATTTGTACACAACCTTTTTTCTGATTAAAGATAGCAAACAATTATTCAAATAAGGAACATTTGCTCACATTGGGCAAATTTTAACTAAAATCAACTAATCTTCATGAACTAGAATAAATTAATGAACTAAATATGGGAAGCTCAAACTCCGCGACGGAATACCGTGACGGCTAGCAGCGTGTCTCCAAATTAAAATCAATTCCAATTACTTGGCGGGTAGTGATGTAGTGTTGCCATTGCTTATCAATTTTTTACCTGGCCACGTAGACATTTGTTTATCTTCGAATAACGCAACAAATAACAAGATATTACATGTTTTTATTCAACTTCAATATTAAATACTGGAAAAGCATGGTATATTGATGTCAAAAAATACTCGGAAACAAGGAAATTTTTGCCGACTAGCTTATGTTCCCTCTGACTCGTTTTTCCTCATTCGTTTTTCCAAAATATTTCACCGTTCACACCGAGTTGAGATGTTTTAGTTTGACAGATACCATGGAAACTAGAAATTCACATTTACTCGAAATTCACATATATGCAACGTATGTTCAAATAATTAATAAGGGAAACAAGTAGGTTAGGTTAGGTTAGGTTATGTGGCAGCCCGATGTATCAGGCTCACTTAGACTATTCAGTCCATTGTGATACCACAGTAGTGAACTTCTCTCTTATCACTGAGTGCTGCCCGATTCCATGTTAAGCTCAATGACAAGGAACCTCCTTTTTATAGCCGAGTCCGAACGGCATTCCACATTCGAGTGAAACCACTTAGAGAATAAATGTCACCAGCATTACTGATGTCACCAGCATTACTGAGGTGGGTTAATCCTCCGCTGAAAAACTTTTTGGTGTTCGGTCGTAGCAGGAATCGAACCCACGACCTTGTGTATGCAAGGCGGGCATGCTAACCATTGCACCACGGTGGCTCCCAAGGGAAACAAGTATATACGGCCGTAAGTTCGGCCAGATGAATTCATGGTGGAGGGTACACACCATGGATTGCGTAACATAGAAACTTCCACGAAAGACTGTCATCCACAATCGAATTACTTGGGTTGTGGTATCTTAAAACTTCTTAACATCGTTTTCTAAATTGTGAGTTAGTCCATACGTGGTATATATTAGACAAAAAAGTTATGTATAGGTAAGTCTACAAATAATCACGAATCGACATGGACTTTGAATTGAAATATGGGGTTCGCTTATATGGGGGCTATATAGAATTATGAACTTGATATGGACCAATTTTTGTGTGATTGGGGATCGATTTATCTGAGGGCTATATATAACTATATACCGATATGGACCTAGTTAGGCATGGTTGTTAACGGTCATATACTAGCACAATGTACCAAATTTCAACTGACTCGGATGAAATTTGCTCCTCCAAGAGGCTCCAAAACCAAATCTCGGGATCAGTTTATATGGGGTCTATATATGATTTTGGACTGATATGGACCACTTTTAGCATGGTTGTTAAATATTATATACTACCACCACGTACCAAATTTCAACCAGATCGTATGACTTTTGCTTCTCCAAAAGGCACCAGAGGTCAAGTCTGAGGATCGGTTTATATGGGGGCTATATATAATTATGGACTGATATCAACCAATTCCTGCATGGTTGTTGGATACCATATACTAACATCACGTACCAAATTTCAACCGAATCAAATGAATTTTGCTCTTACAAGGGGCTCCGAAGGTCAACTGTGGGGATCGGTTTATATGGGGCCTATAGAATTATTGACCGATTTCGACCAATTTTTGCATGGTTGTTTGAGGCCATATATTAACACCACGTACCAAATTTCAACTGAATCAGATGAATGTTGGTCTACCTAGAGGCTCCGGTTGTCAAATCTAGTGATCGGTTTATATGGGGGCTATATATAAATATGGACCGATGTAGACCAATTTTTTGCATGGTCATTAGAGACCATATACTAACTCCATGTACCAAATTTCAGCCGGATCGGATGAAATTTGCTTCTCTTAGAGCTTCCACAAGCCACATCGGGGGATCGGTTAATATGGGGGCTATATGTAATTATAGACCGATGTGGACCAATTTTTGCATGGTTGTTAGAGACCATATAAAGGGTGATACGGTCAAAATTTGGTCAAGGGAAAACGCGTGTAAATCGGTGAAATCGTTTATTTAAAAAATCAAATTAAATTTCTTTTTCAAGTTCAATTAGTATAAAATTCAGGAAAAATATTCAGTTAGGCTTTCGCTTTTCCAAATCCGAATTGCCGGGCCTCACGCTTGACACCTGCCATCAGATTTTGTACAGCCACCTTGTCCACCTTCTTCGCCGCAGAAAGCCAGTTTGCCTTGAACTGCTGCTCGTCCTTAGCAGTTTTTTTGGTCTTCTTTAGGTTCCGCTTGACAATAGCCCAGTATTTCTCAATTGGGCGGAGCTCTGGCGTGTTGGGAGGGTTCTTGTCCTTGGGAACCACCAGCACGTTGTTGGCGGCGTATCACTTCATGGCCTTTTTACCGTAATGGCAAGATGCCAAATCCGGCCAAAACAGTAAGGAACAACCGTGTTTCTTCAGGAAAGGCAGCAGACGTTTATTCAAACACTCTTTCACGTAAATTTCGTGGTTGACAGTCCCGGAAGCTATGAAAATGCTGCTTTTCAAGCCACAGGTACAGATGGCTTGCCAAACCAGATATTTCTTTGCGAACTTTGACAGTTTTATGTGCTTGAAAATATCTGCTACCTTTCCCCTTCCTTTTGCCGTATAAAACTTTTGCTGCTTGTAGTCGGCTTTGACGTAGGTTTCGTCGTCCAAACTTCGTCAGCATCGTCGTGTACAGCCTCCGGGATCGCGCTTTGGCCGTCGTATTTTGTTTATCATCGCGATTTGGAGTCACTACCTTCTTGTAAGTCGATAGTCCGGCTCGTTGTTTGGCTCGATGCACGGTTGTAGACGATACACCCAGCTTATTTGCGGCATCTCGGAGAGAGAGGTTAGGGTTTCGCTTGAAACTACCGGCAACTCTCTTTGTCGTCTCAGCGGCTTCCGGTTTTCGATTTCTCCCCGATCCAGACTTCCTGGCTGTCGACAAACGTTCCCCAAACACTTTAAATACATTTGTAACGGTTGATTTGGCAACTTTTAGCGATTTTGCCAGCTTTGCGTGCGAGTAGCTCGGATTTTCGCGATGCGCGAGCAAAATTTTGATACGCTGCTCTTCGTGCTTGGACGGCATTTTGACAATTGAAGAGTGAATTCCACAATCAAAATAGGAGCAACATTCTACACACACACACCTTCCAAATGAGGGGTGTTCAGGTTTTTTAAATGCACAATTTAAAGAAATACGTCAAGTTTATATTGACCAAATTTTGACCGTATCACCCTTTACTAACACCATGTACCAAATTTCAACCGGATCGGATGAAATTTGCTTCTTTTAGAGCAATCGCAAACCAAATTTGGAGGTCCGTTTATATGGGGGCTATACGTAAATGTGGACCGATATGGGCCAATTTTTGCATGGTTGTTAGATACCATATACTAACACCATGTACCAAATTTCGGCCAGGTCGGATGAAATTTGCTTCTCTTAGAGCAATCGCAGGCCAAATTTGGGGGTCCGTTTATATGGGGGCTATACGTAAAAGTGGACCGATATGGCCCATTTGCAATACCATCCGACCTACATCAATAACAACTACTTGTGCCAAGTTTCAAGTCGATAGCTTGTTTCGTTCGGAAGTTAGCGTGATTTCAACAGACGGACGGACGGAAATGCTCAGATCGACTCAGAATTTCACCACGACCCAGAATATATATACTTTATGGGGTCTTAGAGCAATATTTCGATGTGTTACAAACGGAATGACAAAGTTAATATACCCCCATCCTATCCCTGCCAACATTTTTTGAATTTGGGGACGCTTCTAAGAATTCCCACTACGTCGAAAACAGTCGTATACGATATCCAAAACTCCTCGGAAAAGCGCCGTCACTATTGAGAAGTTGTACCACGCCAAGTTACTACAAAAAAGTATCGCATGAGTGCAATTATTAGGTGCCCTTCTGGATACATTTAGAAGGACGCCAATAAGAGCCCCTTCAAACAATCAGAGAAAGTGAATTTTAAGATAGTTGTAAAAGAATCGTTGTGGTCAAGTAAAACACGATTGTTTATTAATTTTGTTAAACATTTATAAATTCTCATAAATATTACATTTATACGACTATCACATCACATTTAACATATTTTTATGCATTAATAAAAGATTGATGTTGAGTTACAAGTTGCAAGTTACATGTTGTAGTGTCTATCAGCCAGTGCTTTTATTCCCAATGGAGGCAGCGTGTCTGGAAAAATATTTGAAAAACTATCACTTTATTCCATTTGGAAAGTCAAAAATTGTTCACCAATATACCTTTCACAATTTTAAGCGAAATAACTATGTTTTCAGCACTTCATTATCATTTTTATTTAAATAAATAAGCTAGTTGTGCTTGGTGTTTCACAAAATATAAAATGGCTCTTGTAACAATAGTGATGGCAAAATACTTTCATGCGAATAGTGATGGCAAAATACTATCACAGTTGGCGATTGTTGCAGTATCACTTACGAGTCTGTGGTAGCGATGAGGATGAAATGGAACTTTGAAATGCTGGCAGGGATGGTGGAGGGTATAAAAATATGTACATATATGAGTTATGTACATATTTTTATAAACATTTGCTAACAAATTTTTATGGACTGCATTCAATTTTGATTGGCGGCCACATTGATTAACCACCAAGTCGCTTAATTGCTTATAACGCCGTTTGTTATTTCGTCGCCAGCCATATAGCCGAAGTTATACAGTATGTGTATGTGTGTTTACATGGGTGTCAAAGGGTTGTTGTTATTGTTTATACTGTTCTCCTCATTTGGCACACCATAAATTTCTTCCTTCATAATTTTCACATTCGAAAAGGTCTTATTGTGTTTTCCACCGACCATCTTTTCAAACAAAAATGATTTGGGGACACTTTTCTTGAGGAAATGTGATATGTTTGAAAATAATTTGTTTGGTGATTTTTCCGTCGTTTTAATATTGTAATAGCGTCGCTGTTGCTGTTGGTTGTTTTACACCTACCCTCTCGTACTCACGTGTTGTGTGGGAAATTTCTGTGCTCTTTCCGTTTTTCGATTCATGAAAACCAAACAAGGAGACAACCTTACAGGATATACAATGATGACCTTTTTGGCAGGTAAGTGTGGCTGGTAAACAATTTAAAAAACCTAATGGATTTTTGGCTTTTATTTGATTCATCTAGCAACGTGTGAGAGGGCGGGGGGGGGGGTTACTAAAAGCCACGGCATACACACTCTAACTCACACTATTTATTGTGCTCATAAACAAATTATATGCAAATACATACTTACCCAGCGGGGAAAATTGAAAAGTAACGCAACAAAAATGCCTTCATAACTTGCTATGGAAATAAAATTTTGACAAAATTTTCTACAGAAATAAAATTTTGACAAAATTTTCCATAGAAATAAAATTTTGACAAAATTTTCTATAGAAATAAAATTTTGACAAAACTTTCTATAGAAATAAAATTTTGACAAAATTTTCCATAGAAATAAAATTTTGACAAAATTTTCTATGTTAGGTTAGGTTAAAGTGGCAGCCCGGTTTAGTTTCAGGCTCACTTAGACTATTCAGTCCATTGTGATACCACATTAACTAAAAGTACATATGGGCACTTCTAACAGGTTGGCTGATAAATCCCCGGTCTGGCACATAGATGGCGTCGCTAGTATTAAATGCATATTATTTTTATATAGTACCAACCTTCAAATGATTCGTGTCAAAATTTGACGTCTGTAAGTCAATTAGTTTGTGAGATAGAGCGTCTTTTGTGAAGCAACTTTTGTTATTGTGAAAAAATGGAAAAAAAGGAATTTCGTGTTTTGATAAAATACTGTTTTCTGAAGGGAAAAAATACGGTGGAAGCAAAAACTTGGCTTGATACTGAGTTTCCGGACTGTGCCCCAGGGAAATCAACAATAATTGATTGGTATGCAAAATTCAAGCGTGGTGAAATGAGCACGGAGGACGGTGAACGCAGTAGACGCCCGAAAGAGGTGGTTACCGACGAAAACATTAAAAAATTTTACAGAATGATTTTGAATGACCGTAAAATGAAGTTGATCGAGATAGCAGAGGCCTTAAAGATATCAAAGGAACGTGTTGGTCATATCATTCATCAATATTTGGATATGCGGAAGCTCTGTGCAAAATGGGTGCCGCGCGAGCTCACATTTGACCAAAAACAACAACGTGTTGATGATTCTGAGCGGTGTTTGCAGCTGCTAACTCGTAATACACCCGAGTTTTTCACTCGATATGTGACAATGGATGAAACATGGCTCCATCACTACACTCCTGAGTCCAATCGACAGTCGGCAGAGTGGACAGCGACCGGTGAACCGTCTCCGAAGCGTGGCGGACTCAAAAGTCCGCTGGCAAAGTAATGGCCTCTGTTTTTTGGGATGCGCATGGAATAATTTTTATCGATTATCTTGAGAAGGGAAAAACCATCAACAGTGACTATTATATGGCATTATTGGAGCGTTTGAAGGTCGAAATCGCGGCAAAACGACTCCATATGAAGAAGAAAAAAGTGTTGTTCCACCAAGACAACGCACCGTACCACAAGTCATTGAGAACGATGGCAAAAATTCATTAAATGGGCTTCGAATTGCTTCCCCACCCACCGTATTCTCCAGATCTGGCCTCCAACAACTTTTTCTTGTTCTCAGACCTCAAAAGGATGCTCGCAGGGAAAAAATTTGGCTGCAATGAAGATGTGATCGCCGAAACTGAGACCTATTTTGAGGCAAAATCGAAGTAGTACTACCAATGTATCGCTCTTGAAGGGAACTATGTTGAATAAAAACGAATTTTGACAAAAAAATGTGTTTTTCTTTGTTAGACCGGGGACTTATCAGCCAACCTGTTACGCTGTTATTTTGAAGTGAACGTATATGACAACTTCAGGCCTTATAGCTACCCCAACCAAGCTTTCACCATCCATTCCACTTCACTTCCATTTCTCACTGGATACACACGTACATTACGGTTGTACGTATTACGATAATACGGAATATGATATGCCACAGAAGCACGAGTGGGAGTGGAAAATTAAACCTCAGATCGTTACATGCTAACGGCGGCTTCCAATCATTTTCATTATGTGGAATGAGGGGCGTTCGATATGGAAATGAACCCAATAACCAAATGGCAAACAAAGTCATCATCTATTGTTATTCATAATTTTCTTTCTTTCTTTATTTATTTTTTTATTTCATTTTTTCATTATAAACGAATAAAGGAAGGCGGCATATGCCAGGCTAATGGATGTTTATATGTTGTGTGGTTGTTTTGCATAGAGAATGGTGAGGGGCTAGCATTATAAAGAGATTTTGTGTGGTGAATTTAAATTTGAGAGGCAATTTTGAGTGTGCGAAATCAAGGGAGTGAGAATGGTAATAACAGTGATAGTGTCTTCTCTTAGCTATCATTAATGATGACGTTTGCCAAGTGTATGCATTCTTACATTTGCATATTCCGGGAAACGTGGGAACTTTGGTAACAGGCAAATGTTCAAAGTCAAGTCAACTATCACTTGCTTAGGTCATGTGAAAAACCCATGTCGACTACAAAGAGTATATGTTAGAAAAAGGCAAATTTAGTACCTATATAAGCCACTCTAGTTCTTCAAATTTATTTATTTATTATTTTTTTATTTATTTATTTATTTTTTTTTTTTTTGAATTGAAAACAAAAATGAAATTCATAGATATAAATTTTTGTTACAAGTCCTCAAAATGCCACCATGATGGACAAACAAATGTGAAAATTTTCACCTTTTTGAAAAATGAACGTTACTTCAAATTACAACATTTTAGTTTTTGGGTTGAAAACTAACAAAAAAAAGTTAAAACCAAAGAAAGAAATGAAATTCAAAAATGTTATTAAGATGGCCAAAACAGCATATTTGTGTGAAAATTAAAAAAATAATAATAGCGTTTATGTTTTTCAAGTTCACAAAATTATATTTTTATGGTCGATAGTTAGCAAGAAACATAAACTAAAATTGAAAACAAATAATAGCATAAAACGTAAGACATGACAATAAATCGTTCTTCCAAAATCTCTTCGTTGTTAGAAATGAGGGGGTACTACCAATAAATTTTTACTCCAAAAGTAAAAATATTTCTAAACAAAAATAGCAGAAGTTTATACATTTTATTTATATTTTCATATTATTTATATTTTAATTCAATAACATAAATTATAGTCAACCCAAAAATAAATGAGAAAATAAAATTTAAAGATATAAATTTCTTTGGCATCCTTTACAAATTATGCCTATTGGGTAGAAAAATCCCAACACTTGAAGATTTCCAAATATTAAATTGTTCATATTTTTATACCCCCCACCATAGGACGGGGTGTATATTAACTTTGTCATTCCGTTTGTAACACATCGAAATATTGCTCTAATACCCCATAACGTGTATATATTGTTACGTTTTTATATTGAGGCGTATTTAATTACCCGATAATTAAAAAGACAGTTCTTTTCAATAACGTTAATCTACAATTTATTTGTTTAACTGATTGGTTTCACTTATTTGCTCTACGATGTGTACTGTATAAACTTTAGCTTACGACTGACTTGACTGCACCCTCCGCCAGGGGCTTATATACCGTGATTTGACGATTTCGAAAATTCTGGATAGTCTGGCCTACAACCATCGAGAACTATCTTGATACAATTTATCTAACACCACATATTCAACTGGTTATCTTCATTGCCTACAGCCATCTGGAATATTCCATCGGCGTTATTTTACAGGTGATATGGCACACATACTTTTAGGCTTATGCTAGTAATCTAGTGCATTCTACTAGATTAGGTAGATGTCGTGCAGGTATAAAACCAAAGGCGTTACTTTTACAATGAACGATTGGAAACACAAAAGATGTTTAAGGAAGTACTAGAAAATAAAGAAATGACTCTAACAAGTTATGACGTAATTTTATCGTTACAATTTGAAAATTAACGTAAACTAATTTAAATAAACTTAAATCTAGAAATATCACATTCGTAACACTGCCTCCCGCTTAAGCCTGTTCGTCCCGAATAGGCACAGAACCCGTTCCGTATGGAGCCAAACGTTCCAGGTGAACGACTTTCATCTTTGACCTTGGGCTGTCGTCTTTTTGAATGCGGTATACAACATCATTGATCTTCTTGATGACTTTATATGGGCCTTCCCACTGTGTTTGTAGTTTAGGACATAATCCTTTCTTTCGGTGCGGGTTGAATAGCAGAACCAGTTGTCCTTCACTAAAGCCCTCAGTGTTTGCTGCACGATCATATCTCGCCTTCATTCTGTTGCTAACCATTTTTATTTTGTTTCGCACTGATTCGTGAACTTTACCAAATGTGTTTGGTATGTCGTTACTGGTTTCTTCCATGGCGAGCTCATTGGGTGTAGCGCCAAATATCAAATCTCCGGGCAACTTCAATTCCGTTCCGAATAGGACCTTGGCCGGTGTTCGTGACGTAGAATCATGTATGGCTGATCTATACGACAGCAAAAACTTTGGTATATGATCGTCCCAGTCTCGTTGGCCGTTATCCACTACCTTTCGAAGATGTTCTTCCAGAGTGCGATTAAACCTTTCTACCATGCCATCAGATTGCGGATGCAATGGCGTAGTCCTTGTTTTCTTGATACCGAGGGAGTCACACATCTCTTTGAATATGGCCGATTCGAAATTTCTTCCTTGGTCTGAGTGTATCTCGGTCGGCACACCGTAGCGACATATCCAGTTCTTGTCGACTACATCTACAATCGTCTTCGCCTCTTGGTTAGGAATGGCATAAACTTCTGGCCACTTGCTGAAGTAGTCCATGACCACAAGGACATATCGATTTCCAGAATCACTTACTGGGAAAGGCCCTGCAACGTCCATTGCTATTCTTTCAAAAGGCGCTCCTGGCCTATACTCTTGCATAAGACCTCTACTTTTTCGTCTTGGCCCTTTCGCCTTTATGCACTTCTCACAATTTGCCACCCATTCAGCAATTGATTTCTGGCATCCAACCCAGTAGAATCGTTGCTTCACTTTCTCGGCTGTTTTGGTTATTCCTAAGTGACCTCCACTAGGTCCATTGTGGAATTCCGTCAAAACATCCTTTACCTTGGAATCTGGCACGATTATCAAGTTGCGGCTATTCTTGCCATCTTCACTTTCCCACTTACGTTGTAGGGTTCCGTTGACCAGACATAGACTGTCCCATTGAGCCCAGTATGATTTCATAAGTGGGCTTTCGGCTGCGATGTCTTTCTTACTGGGTTTCTTATCTTCTTCTTTCGCCGAAATAATTTTGCTCAAAATGAGATCTTTACGCTGTTCTGCTGGCCAGTCCACTCCAGATTCGACGTGCAACAGCCTGATATCCACGATTTCTTCCTTATGTTCAGCTTTCGAGCAGTGTTTGCACTCGACATTACAAAGTCGACGTGACAAGGCGTCCGCGTTGCCGTGTTTGCCACCTTTTCTATGCTCGATACTGAAATCATAGCTTTGGAGTCTTTCTATCCAACGTGCCAGCTGAGCTTCCGGATTCTTGAATTGAAGCAACCATCGTAGAGCTGAATGGTCAGTTCTTAACAAGAAATTCTGTCCATACAAGTATTTGTGGTAATGCTTCACGCTTTCTATGACAGCAAGCAGCTCTCTTCTTGTTACGCAATAGTTCTTCTCGGGCTTGGATAACGTTCGGCTAAAATATCCGATGACCTTTTCTTTACCTTCAATCTGTTGAGATAGTACACCACCAATTCCGTACGCACTAGCATCTGTATCCAAAATAAATTTTTCGCCAGGAATTGGATACGCCAGAACAGGAGTTGAACATAAAAGTTCTTTTAGATGATGAAATGACTGTTCCTGTTCTTCACTCCACTGGAACTTCGTACCTTTTTGCGTTAATTTATGGAGGCTTGCGGCGATGCTGGCGAAGTTTGGTACGAAACGCCTGTAGTATGTGCATAAACCAAGGAAGCTGCGCAACTCGTGGAGATTCCGTGGACGAGGCCAATCTTTTACTGCTTGAATTTTGTCTTCATCGGTGGATATGCCCTCTGCTGTAACATGATGACCCAGGTACTTAACTTCTCGCTGGAAAAGCGAGCACTTCTTGGCGTTAAGTCGTAGGCCAGCGGCTGACAATTGCTGGATAACGTCTTTCAAGTTCTTAAGGTGCTCGTCAAATGTTTTGCCCATCACTATGATATCGTCGAGGTATATCAAGCAGGACTTCCAATGCAACCCCTTTAGCACCCGTTCCATCAATCGCTCGAACGTAGCCGGAGCATTGCAGAGCCCGAATGGCATTACATTGAATTGCCAAAGACCGCCATTAACGCCAAAAGCTGTCTTTTCTTTGTCTTTCTCGGCGATCTCTACTTGCCAATATCCACTCTGCAAATCAAGCGTGGAAAACCATGTTGTTCCGGCTAGTGTGTCCAACGTGTCATCAATGCGTGGAAGCGGATAACTGTCCTTTTTGGTAACATCATTCAATTTTCTGTAGTCCACGCAAAATCGGGTACTTCCATCTTTCTTTTTGACCAGCACAACTGGCGAGCACCAAGGACTTGATGATGGCTCGATCACACCACTTTCCGCCATTTCCTTAACGAGCTTTTGAACCTCATCTCGTTTTGCTAGAGGGACACTTCGTGGTGCCTGTTTTATGGGTCTTTCTTCTGTGGTATTTATTTCATGCTTCACCACAGATGTTCTCCCTTGATTTTTCTTCTCAATGGCAAAGGCGGAGGCATTTTTCCATAACAATTTCTTGGCTTTATTTTTCTCGGACGGTGATAGATGACGTGTCCAAGTTTCGACATAACCTTCCAGATGTTTCATCACTTCATTATGCTTCTTTGGAGATTTGCTTTCCAAGTTGACTATTGCTTCGGCAGGAGTACATTTGCCAATGTCCGAAAATTTTCCAATTTGCTCTTGATGGTCAGATAAATTCAAAACTCGAACTGGTATAAGTCCCTCTTCATTTGTTGTTACCAGGGCATTTGCTATCAAGATGTTGTTGTTTTTATTTTCTGCTGGTTCAACAACCCACAATTTGCCGACTTCACAATCTCCATTCATAGAAACCCATATAATTGTTTCGGAATTTGGTGGTATTGACTCTGGCTGGCTCATTGTCAAATATCTGACAGGTGTATTCTCACTGTAGCCCACGTTTACCGGTATTTCGATATCGCACCAGGTCATTACACGATGCTTCAAATCCAAGTTGAGACCAAAAGCAATCATAAAATCCGCTCCAATTATAACTTCGTCCACTATATCGGCCACAATGAATTCATAATTAACGGATTTGTTTGCAATGGTTAACTTTACAGGAACCTTTCCATATACAGTTGCGGGTTCACCTGTAGCCGTGCGTAGTCTGACTCCAATCAATGGTGTAACTTTCTCTTTTACTATGTCTGATCTAATGATAGACTTCGACGCACCCGTATCCAACGTCAATGTACGCTTGTCGCCGTTAACACACCCCGCGACAGTTAAATTGTTATTTTGCTGTTGTACTATTGCTATGGAGATTGTGGGGCCATCATATGTGGGAGCCAGCTCTTGCCCCGCTGAACTAGCTCTATTTAGTTTAAAGGTGACTCACTGGACTGTGGGTTCACCCACAAATGGCTATTGTTTGATGGGGATGGGTATGGCGATTTCGATCTTGATCGCTTACGACGTGCTTTACATTCCCGAGCAACATGTCCAGGCTTATCACAGTTATAGCACTTCATTCTGGATTTTGTTGTCTCCTGCTTCATTTCTTGCATTGCCTGCTTAACGGCTTCTTTCACTGAATCAATCACGGAATTTGATTCGTCATTCTCAGTCTCCACCTTACGTACTTTGTGAACTTGAGGACGTGCTAGTACTCTCGCTGTCTCTTGTGCAAGGGCAAATGTTACAGTTTCCACAAATGTAGCTTTTTGTGACGCATATGTTGCACATTTTATGTCTGGGTCTCGAATGCCATTCACAAAGGTCTCAATTCTGATGCGGTCCACAAGTGGGTGACTCTCTCCTGGGTATGCCAAAAGCACCAACCGCTCAACCTCTGTTGCAAAGTCTTGTAGAGTCTCATTTGACTTCTGGACTCTTCCTCTTAATTCCATTCTGAAGATGTCTTGCTTATGTTCTCCGCCGTACTTACGTTGAAGTGCCGCTATTACTTCATTATAATTATTTCTAGAGGCAGCGGGAATGCTTTGTATCACATCAGCGGCGTTGCCCTTTAATGCCAATAGAAGTTCAATTGCTTTGTCATTGTCGTTCCATAAATTTCTAGAAGCAACCATTTCAAATTGGAATTTGAATACATCAAATGAAGTTGAGCCATCGAAAACAGGAGGTTTGGTTTTCGAGCCCTCGATAACGCGCACTGGTCCACCTTTAATTTCCAGCTCTGACATTTTTCTTTCAATGTGTAGAAACTTCTCATCATGAACCATAATTTTCTCATCCACAGAAATAATCTTCTTATCCAGCTCCCCAATTTGGCTTTCGATATGGTCCACACGTTTTTCCATGCCTTCAGCAATTTGTTGAAGATTCTCATTTAGAATTCTAGAATTTTCGTCCATTTTTTTTGAATTTTCGTCGAATTTTTCTTCCAATTTTCTAGAATTCTCTTGCATTTTTAGAGAATTTTCTTCCATCATTTTTCTAGAATTCTCTTGGATTTTTAGAGAATTTTCTTCCATCATTTTGCTCAAAATATTGACCATCGATGTGTAATCAACAACATTAGAAGCTACAGATGGAGTTTCCGAGGCGCTGGCTACTACTGATTCGTCAAGATCTTCCTTATAATCGAACTCATGTGTTTCGATATCAATACTGCGCCGCTCGAACTCTTCCAGTAGTCGCTTTTGTAATTGAGCCTTGTTTCCTGTAGTCGGCTGCTCCATTTTGCTCAATTCCTTCTTCAAGTCTTCCACTCGAAGCTGATTAAACTTCATTGTAGATTTTTTTCCGTTATTTCACTTCCGACACCAATTGTTACGTTTTTATATTGAGGCGTATTTAATTACCCGATAATTAAAAAGACAGTTCTTTTCAATAACGTTAATCTACAATTTATTTGTTTAACTGATTTGGTTTCACTTATTTGCTCTACGATGTGTACTGTATAAACTTTAGCTTACGACTGACTTGACTGCACCCTCCGCCAGGGGCTTATATACCGTGATTTGACGATTTCGAAAATTCTGGATAGTCTGGCCTACAACCATCGAGAACTATCTTGATACAATTTATCTAACACCACATATTCAACTGGTTATCTTCATTGCCTACAGCCATCTGGAATATTCCATCGGCGTTATTTTACAGGTGATATGGCACACATACTTTTAGGCTTATGCTAGTAATCTAGTGCATTCTACTAGATTAGGTAGATGTCGTGCAGGTATAAAACCAAAGGCGTTACTTTTACAATGAACGATTGGAAACACAAAAGATGTTTAAGGAAGTACTAGAAAATAAAGAAATGACTCTAACAAGTTATGACGTAATTTTATCGTTACAATTTGAAAATTAACGTAAACTAATTTAAATAAACTTAAATCTAGAAATATCACATTCGTAACAATATATTCTGGGTCGTGGTGAAATTCTCAGTCGATCTACGCATGTCCGTCCGTCCGTCCGTCTGTTGAATCACGCTAACTTCCGAACGAAACAAGCTATCGACTTGAAACTTCGCACAAGTAGTTGTTATTGATGTAGGTCTGGTGGTATTGCAAATGGGCCATATCGGTCCACTTTTACGTATAGCCCCCCTATAAACGGACCCCCAGATTTGGCTTGCGGAGCCTATAAGAGTAGCATATTTCATCCAATGTGGCTGAAATATGGTACATGGTGTAAGTATATGGTCTCTACCAACCATGCAAAAATTGGTCCATATCGGTCCATAATTATATATATCCCCCATATAAACCGATCCCCAGATTTGTCCTCCGGAGCCTCTTGGAGGAGCAAAATTCATCCGATCCGGTTGAAATTTGGTATGTGGTGTTAATATATGGTCTCTAACAACCATGCAAAAAATTGGTCCATATTGGTCCATAATTATATATGCCCCCATATAAACAAAAATTGGTCCATATCGGTCCATAATTATATATATCCCCCATATAAACCGATGCCCAGATTTGTCCTCCGGAGCCTCTTGGAGGACCAAAATTCATCCGATCCGGTTGAAATTTGGTATGTGGTGTTAGTATATGGTCTCTACCAACCATGCAAAAATTGGTCCATATCGGTCCATAATTATATATAGCGCCCATATAAACCGATCCCCAGTTTCGTTCTCCGGAGCCTCTTGGAGGAGCAAAATTCATCCGATCCGGTTGATATTTGGTATGTGGTGTTAGTATATGGTCTCTAACAACCATGCAAAAATTGGTCCATATCGGTCCATAATTATATATAGCGCCCATATAAGCCGTTCCCCAGATTTGATCTCAGGAGCCTCTTGGAGGAGCAAAATTCATCCGATTCGGTTGAAATTTGGTACATGGTATATAATTTGGTATATGGTCTCTACCAACCATGCAAAAATTGGTCCATATCGGTCCATAATTATATATAGCGCCCATATAAACCGATCCCCAGATTTGTCCTCCGGATCCTCTTGGAGGAGCAAAATTCATCCGATCCGGTTGAAGTTTGCAACGTGGTGTTAGTCTAAGGCCGCTAAGAACCATGCTAAAATTGGTCCATATAGATATATAGTTATATATAGCCTATCCCCAATCACACAAAAATTGGTCCATATCGGTTCATAATCATGGTTGCCACTCAAGCCAAAAATAATCTACCAAAATTTTATTTCTATAGAAAATGTTGTCAAAATTTTATTTCTATAGAAAGTGTTGTCAAAATTTTAATTCTATAAAGTAGAGGTGTGCGCGTGACACGAAATTCTCGTCACACGCGTGCTTCACGCGAGAATCACGTGAGTCGTGAACAAAATCCAAAGCAAGTCTCGTGAATGTGCGTGAATGGGACTAAAATAAATATGTCGTGCGTGAGTGTGCGTGAGAAATAAAGTCGGTTCGTGAATGTGCGTGAATAAAATTTCTGCAAAGTCACACTCACGAAAAAAATCAAGATTTAATTCATATTCGTATTTTAACTGAAATTAATTTAGCTCTCGAACTATATTCTATTTTTGAAGTTTGTTACCTTTGCAGATTTCCGTTTGGAAAATGTCGTGAGGTTCGTGAATTTGTCGTGAATCACGAGAATTATCGTGAATCGTGCGTGAACGTGAGTCTTTAAAAGTAGTTCGTGCGTGAGCGTGCGTGAGTACTGGTTTTCATTTCGTGAATGTGCGTGAGTGGGATTGGCTACAACGCGTATCGTGCGTGAGCGTGCGTGAATAAACATTTTGTTTCGTCAATGTGCATGAGTGTGAGTGAAATTTCAGTCACGCGCACACCTCTACTATAGAGAATTTTGTCAAAATTTTATTTCTATTGAAAAATTTGTCAAAATTTTATTTCTATTGAAAATTTTGTCAAAATGTTATTTCTATAGAAAAAATTTTCAAAATTTTATTTCTACACTCAAAAAAAAGTGAACTCACTATTTCACTAAAGCCAATTTAACTATATTTTAGTTCATGAAATTATTATATTTGGAGAAAGTTTCATTTACTCTAATAATTTTTTGCGCACGTTAGTTAAATGAACTAAAAGACGGGAAAAAAATTATACACAAATGAAGTAAAAAGTTTTACTAAATTCGTACTTCTCACAAAATAGTTCATTATTTCTTTAAATTTGTAAATTTTACTACAACAGCGTCCATCATGAACTACGTATGTCACTAAAGACATTCTTGAAATTTTGAACTCCAATTTGTTCCTTCAAACTGCAAAATTTTCTTTAAAAAGTGAAAAAAATTATTTATGTCTAATAAATTTTCTTGAATTTGTCGAAAAATATTTACTTATTTTTGTGATATCGGCGTGATGCCAGCGCTTGTAATACTGTTTAGTTAAAATTTTCTAAAATTATTCATAATTTTCTAAAATTAATCAAAAGTTTTCTTCCTGGTGGGTTCACTGTTTTTTCAGTGTATAGCAAATTTTGTCAAAATTTTATTTCTATAGAAAATTTGACAAAATTTTATTTCTATAGAAAATGTTGTCAAAATTTTATTTCTATAGAAACTTTTATCAAAATTTTATTTCTATAGAAAATTTTGTCAAACTTAATTATATACGTATTTAATCGGCCTTTTTTAGTTTAATATATACCACATATGGACTACCTTGCAATTTAGAAGACGGTGATAAGAAGTTTTAAGGTACCTTGACATCGGCAAGTGATACCGCAACCCAAATAATTCGATTGTGGATGACAGTCTTCAGTAGAAGTTTCTACGCAATCCATGGTGGAGGGTACATAAGCTTCGGCCGTATATACTTGTTTTTTTTTTTTAAATAATTCTGCAACTTTTGAACCGAAAAAGATATCAAGATAATTTTTCTTTAATTCTTCATCTACATGTCCATCGGAAACTAAATTTTCACTCCGAGACCACAGTTTTACTCCGATTTACTTGAAATTTTGCACAGGTAGCATAATTAACATTCTAGCTACGCATACTAACAACTAGCTACGGCATCTAGTTCAAATTTAGCGGTTCAAATTTAGATATAGCCCCCATATATATCTTACGCCCGATATGCACTTATATGACTCCAGAAGCCAGCTTTTTCTCTAATTTGCTTCAAATTTTACACAAGAAGAAGTATATTTGATAATATCGTCAAGTGTGCCGAGTTTGATTTAAATCGGTTCACATTTAGGTATAGCCCGTAAATTTGCAGAAATGCATTATTTTACCCCAGTTAGTGACGTTTGAGTGCAAGTTTTTGGCGCATTTGGCTAAGCACGGTTCTAAATATAATACATCGTTGGAAAGGTATATGAGAGAGCTTTATTTCTATGCAATTGAAAAGAACCCAAAATACGAACATTTAAAGTTTTTGGATCACGGAACATTTTTTTTTTTTTCAAAAATTCCAATTTTTTGGGAATTAAAAATATGAATTGAAACCTTAATATCTTTTGAACTAATTGTGATATCATTATGATCTTTATTGATTTTTGCAGAGAAAATTGTTTTAAGAAATATTGCTGAATATACCATTCCCAAAATTGGTAAAAAAAATCCCCAAAGTAGGGACATAAAAACGTTATTTTTTGTAATTTGTATATTTTTCAGCTGTTTATTGGTAGGATGTTGAAACCTTTTACAGCTAGTTAATGGACATATAGAGCTTTTTGGAAAACAGATCGACTTATGTATCTTACACCCAGAGAAGGAATATGATCACCTCAAACATGTTTTAAGAGCAAAATGTTATTTGTGGGTGGTGACCATGTAACATGGTTTTCGCAACCATGTTATTTCCTCGGAAATCATATATCTGATTTCGGCAAGCAGGTTATATTTGACGAGAAAATAACATTTTAGTGATAAACATGTTACATGGTCACCATACAAAAATAACATTTTGCTCTTGAAACATGTTTGAGGTGATCATATTCCTTCTCTGCGTGTACAGACTATAAGTTAGGAATCTTACAGTATGTCCAATCGATACGACAATTCGTTGATGACTAAATAATCGGTAAATGTGTTATCGATCCCATAAACATGCAGCAGTATCGATTATACCTTCGGACTTAACTTATAATGTGGCCAATATATGGGATATGTTGACCACTGTCGTCCGGATAAACTTATAGTCTGTAAAGCGCATTAGCAATCTGTGCTTTGCCAAATGAGAATTTTGAAAACAATTTTTTTTCTTTTTGAAAAATTGCCGTTTTTGGAAGAGAAGAACTTATATTCTACTAGACCAAAATGGCCGATAATAAGTTAAAAAAAATTGGGAGAAATCTATAAAAAAAAAAATTACGACAGAAAGAATGTACGTGCCCCTTTCTAAATAATTGTCAAAATTTAATCATTTTTGTGGACTTTACAACTTTTAATCTAAAGCACATGGGTACACATTTTTATACCCTCCACTTTGTCATTCCGTTTGTAACACATCGAAATATTGCTCTAAGACCCCATAAAGTATATATTCTGGGTCGTGGTGAAATTCTGAGTCGATCTGAGCATATCCGTCCGTCCGTCCGTCCGTCCGTCTGTTGAAATCACGCTAACTTCTGAACGAAACAAGCTATCGACTTGAAACTTGGCACAAGTAGTTGTTATTGATGTAGGTCGGATGGTATTGAAAATGGGCCATATCGGTCCACTTTTACGTATATCTCCCATATAAACGGACCCCCAAATTTGGCTTGCGATTGCTCTAAGAGAAGCAAATTTCATCCGATCCGGCTGAAATTTGGTACATGGTGTTAGTATATGGTCTCTAACAACCATGCAAAAATTGATCCACATCCGTCCATAATTATATATAGCCCCCATATAAACCGATCCCCCGATTTGGCTTGCGGAGCCTCTATGAGAAGCAAATTTCATCCGATCCCGCTGAAATTTGATACATGGTGTTGGTATATGGTCTCTAACAACCATGCAGAAATTGGTCCACATCGGTCCATAATTATATATAGCCCCCATATAAACCGATCCCCCGATTTGGCTTGGCGAGCCTCTAAGAGAAGCAAATTTCATCCGATCCGGCTGAAATTTGGTACATGGTGTAAGTATATGGTCTCTAACAACCATGCAAAAATTGGTCCACATCGGTCCACTTTTACGTATAGCCCCTATATAAACGGACCCCCAAATTTAGCTTGCGAATCCTCTAAGAGAAGCAAATTTCATCCGATCCGGCTGAAATTTGGTACATGGCGTTAGTGTATGATCTCTAATGACCATGCAAAAATTGGTCCACATCGGTCCATAATTACATATAGCCCCCATATAAACCGATCACCAGATTTGACCTCCAGAGCCTCTTGGAAGACCAAAATTCATCTGATTCAGTGACAGTCTTTCGTAGAAGTTTCTACGAAATCCATGGTGGAGGGTACATAAGATTCGGCCTGGCCGTACTTACGGCCGTATATACTTGTTTCTTCTAGAATTAGTATTTTGTAGGAAATGCAGTTAAGAAGACAAAATTACGAATCCACTAAAAAACGGAGCTTCTAGCTTCAAAATACTGATCCCACTTTGTCAAAATTTTGCAAAAAATAAATTGTGGGGCCCATATCTTGCGAACCGTAAAAGATAAACGAAATGGGTTCAAAATTGCGGAGTTGACAGATAAAACAAAATTTCATACCCCCCGAGGTGACCCACTTTCAACGCCTACAGGTCAGCGCGTGGACCAACTGGCCCCCACAAATTTGCAAACTTAGAGGAAAACACCTCAGCTTTCACAACAGAAAATTATATTGATATCTTTATCCGTTCAAAAGTTGCAAAATTATTTAAAAAAAGCGTTTTGGAACCACTGTGCAACGCCAAATATTTGGCTTTGCGGAGCCTTTTAGAGGAGCAAAATTCATCGGATCAGGTTGAAATTTGGTACATGATGTTAGTATATGGTATCTAACAACCATTCCAAAATTGGTCCATATCGGCCCATAATTATATATAGCCGCAATATAAACCTTGGGGATCGGTTTATATTGCGGCTATATATAATTTGAGTTCCGGAGCCTCTTGGAGGAGCAAATTTCATCCGATTCAATTGAAATTTGGTATTTTGTGTAACTATATGGACACTAACAACCATGCAAAAATTATTCCATATCGGTTCATAATTAAATTTAGCCTATATATAAACCGATCCCCACATTTGGCCTCCGGGGCTCGTGGAGGAGCAAAATTCATCCGATCCGGTTGAAAGTTTGGTCTAACAACCATGCTCATATTGATCCATATCGGTCCATAATTATATGGTATATAGCCCCATATAAACCGATCCTCAGATTTGGTTATTGAGCCTCTTGGAGGAAGCAACTTCATTCGATTCGATTGATATTTGGTAAATTGTGTTAGTATGTGGCCGCTAACAACCATGCCAAACTTGGTCATTATCGGTCTATAGTTATATATAACCCTCAGATAAGCCGATCCCTAATCACACAAAAATTGGTGCATATCGGCTCATAACATAATTGTATGTAGCCCCCATATAAAGCGACCCGTATATTTCAATTCTTTCTCTCTAATTACCGCGCATTTATAGAATTTTCTATATAGACATTTTTTGTCTAATATATACGACGTATGTACTAACTTACAATTTAGATGACGGTGTTAAATTTTAAGATACCTGGCCATCTGTAAGTGTTACCACAATCACAATATTTAGAAAAAGTTTCTACGCACTCCATGATGGAGGGTACAAATAAGATTCGGCCTGGCCGAACTTACGGCTGTATATACTTCTTTTTTTTTTTTTTGTTTTACTCCAAAAATCACCTCCAATCCCTGTTGCCACTCGTGCAAAAAAAAATCTACCAAAATTAAAAGAAAATTTTAATAAAAATCTTTCAAATTTAAACAAAATCTGTATAAATATCCTTTGGATTTTAAATGAAGAAGATTTCGTCAAAATTTTATTTCTATAGAAAATGTTGTAAAAATTTTATTTCCATGGAAAACTTTGTTAAAATTTCAATTCTATACAAATTTTTGTCAAAATTTTATTTCTATAGAAAATTTTGTCCAAATTTTATTTCTATCGAAAATTTTTCAAAATTTTATTTCTATAGAAAATTTTGTCAAAAATTTTATTTCTATAGAAACCTTTGTCAAAATTTTATTTCTATAGAAAATTTTGTCAAAATTTTATTTCTATAGAAAATTTTGTCAAAAATTTATTTCTATAGAAAATTTTTACAAAATTTCATTTCTATAGAAATTTTTGTTAAAATTTTATTTCTATAAAAGCAGCTGTGCAAAACAAACAACCACCCTACGTAACTGTAAAATATCATTTTTGTAGAATTCTACCAATTGTGATAACCGTGGTCCTAATACCAAAATATGAGTTATCAACTTAGAGATAACTCATATTAAAAAAACAATAAACCACTCCTTCTTTTCTCTTGGCCATTTATTTATTATTTTTTTTTTTTTTTTTTGAATATAAATGAATCATTGTTGGTTAGGAAGAGAGTACCCAATTGAATCCATACGTCTATGAATGTACACTCATCTATAGTTCCATACCCTTATCGTTATCATATGATAGGGCGCACTTGTTTCGTTGCCATTATTAGGCCAAGTTCTTATCGCCTTTGTTTTTATAACCATCCAATTGACTATACCATACTCCATCATAGAGGGGCGGTACTTGAAGTGTTTCATTGGTCGTTTATAATTCTCGGTTGTGAAAGATATGATATAGCTAACTACGAATCAAAATATTCTTCTAATTAAAATTGAATTTTAGAAAATACCGCCCCCGGCCCAATGGTAGGAAAATTGGGAAAAATTTCATTTTTTTGTATACAAGCTTACATTTTGATCTTTTGCATTCCAAAATAGAAAATTATTCGCAAAAAAAAAAAAAAATTTATAAAACTAAAATTTTGAAATAATTTTCTATAGAAATAAAATTTTGACAAAATTTCCTATTTTGAGAAAATTTTCTATAGAAATAAAATTTTGAGACAATTTTCTATAGAAATAAAATTTTCTATATAAATAGAATTTTGAGAAATTTTTCTATAGAAATAAAATGTTGACAAAATATTGTATAGAAATTAAATTTTGACAAAATTTTCTATAAAAATAAAATTTTGACAAAATTTTCTATAGAAATAAAATTTTGACAAAATTTTCTATAGAAATAAAATTTTGACAAAATTTTCTATAGAAATAAAATTTTGACAAAATTTTCTATACAAATAAAAGATTGACAAAATTTTGTAAAGAAATAATATTTTGACAAAATGTGGACTATAGAAATAAAAGTTTGACAAAATTTGCTATGAAAATAAAATTTGAAAAAATTTGCCATAGAAATAAAATGTTGAGAAAATTTTCTATAGGAATAAAATTTTGACAACATTTTCTATAGAAATAAAATTTTGAAAAACTTTTCTATAGATGTAACATTTGGATAAAAATTTTCTATAGAAATAAAATGTTGACAAAATTTTCTATAGGAATAAAATTTTGACAACATTTTCTATAGAAATAAAATTTTGAAAAAATTTTCTATAAAACTAAAATTTTGACTAAATTTTCTATAGAAATAAAATTTTGATAAAAATTTCTATAGAAATAAAATTTTGACAAAATTTTCTATAGAAATAAAATTTTGACAAAATTTTCTATACAAATAAAATATTGACAAAATTTTGTAAAGAAATAATATTTTGACAAAATGTGGACTATAGAAATAAAAGTTTGACAAAATTTGCTATGAAAATAAAATTTGAAAAAATTTGCCATAGAAATAAAATGTTGAGAAAATTTTCTATAGGAATAAAATTTTGACAACATTTTCTATAGAAATAAAATTTTGAAAAACTTTTCTATAGATGTAACATTTGGATAAAAATTTTCTATAGAAATAAAATGTTGACAAAATTTTCTATAGGAATAAAATTTTGACAACATTTTCTATAGAAATAAAATTTTGAAAAAATTTTCTATAAAACTAAAATTTTGACTAAATTTTCTATAGAAATAAAATTTTGATAAAAATTTCTATAGAAATAAAATTTTGACAAAATTTTCTATAGAAATAAAATTTTGACAAAATTTTCTATAGAATTAAAATTTTTGACTAAATTTTCCATAGAAATAAAATTTTGACAACATCTTCTATAGAAATAAAATTTTGATAAAATTTTTCATAGAAATAACATTTTGAGAAAAAAAAAAATTTGAGAAAAATTTTCTATAGAGATAATATAAAAAATAATATTTTGACACAATTTTCTATAGAAATAAAATTTTGATAAAAATTTGTATAGAAATAAAATTTTGACAAAATTTTTTATAGAAATACAATTTTGAGAAAATTTTCTATAGAAATAACATTCTGATAAAATTTTATATAAGAATACAATTTTGACAAAATTTTCTATGGAAATAAAATTTTTATAAAAATTTCTGTAGAAATAAAATTTTTACAAAATTTTCTGTAGAATTAAAATTTTGACTAAATTTTCTATAGAAATAAAATTTTGACAAAATTTTCTATAGAAATAAAATTTTGACAAAATTTTCTATAGAAATAAAATTTTGAGAAAATGTTCTATAGAAATAAAATTTTGAGAAAATTTTCTATAGAAATAAAATTTTGACAAAATTTTTTATAGAAATAAAATGTTGACAAAATTTTCTATAGAGATAATATAAAAAATAATATTTTGACATAATTTTCTATAGAAATAAAATTTTGATAAAAATTTCTATAGAAATAAAATTTTGACAAAATTTTTTATAGAAATAAAATTTTGAGAAAATTTTCTAGAGAAATAAAATTTTGATAAAAATTTCTATAGAAATAAAATCTTGAAAAAATTTTCTATAGAAGTAAAATTTTCATCATTTCTCCTCGGATGATGGTTAGGTTAGGTTAGGTATAGTTGCAGCCCGTTATTTCAAACTCACTTAGACTAGTCAGTCCATTGTGATACCACAGTGGTGAACTTCTCTCTTATCACTGAGTGCTAAACGATTCTATGTTAAGCTCAATGACAAGGGATCTCCTTTTTATAGCCGAGTCCGAACGGCGTTCCACATTGCACTGAAACCACTTAGAGAAGCTTTGAAAACCTCAGAAATGTTACCTGCATTGCTGAGGTGAGATAATGCACCGCTGAACAACTTTTTGGTGTTTGGTAAAGATAAATCTCATATATCTAAAGATATATCTCTAAAGATTTATATTTTTCCAATGTCATTTCATTTTCTTCAATGCCATGGAAAAAAATCTACCCCTCCCATCTTAAGTATAACAACATCAATGATAACTTCCAGTGAAACCGGCTAATAATTCGAATCATCAAAAACACCAGCAAAAGGCATTTGTAGATAGAAAGACAAATCGAACAATAGCCAAAAAAAAGATACCAAATCTTAAACCAAGTGAAGAAGAACAAATCATCATTTCCTTAACAAAATCAAAGGGACTTTTCAAAAAAAAAGAAGCCAATGCTGTTCTATAGACTCGTAAAATTAGTAAAGAAAAAAAGACTTTTTTGTGCCCCTTTGACTACAAATCAATAGAGTGAACACAAGATGACAGACATACATCCGGTCACTAACTGCATTGAAATGTTGGACGTTTTGCTGACTTGCTGAATTTTTTATTAAATCTTTATGTGAAAAGAATAAGTGGCAGAGAAAGCCTCGAAATCGGAAGTTTAGTACAACAACTACGAGCATATAACATACAACTAAGTTTTCATACCCTATGGAGAAACGCTGTGTACCAGCCAGGACCACGAAGTATTATCACGGTTGCTACTATTTCCAAAAAATCTACCAACATTTGAAGAAAATTTTACCACAAACCTAACAAGTTTATACATTTTATTTCGATAGAAAATGTTGTCAATATTTTCTCACACTTTTATTTTTAAAAAATTTTGTCAAAATTTTCTTTCAATAGAAAATGTTATCAAAATTTTATTTCTATAGAAAATTTTGTCAAAAATGTATTTCTATAAAAAAAATTTGTGAAAGTTTTATTTCTATAAAAAAAAATTGTCAAAATTTTATTTCTACAGAAAATTTTGTCAAAATTTTTTTTCTATAGAAAATGTTATCAAAATTTTATTTCTATAGAAAATTTTGTCAAAAATGTATTTCTATAAAAAAAATTTGTGAAAGTTTTATTTCTACAAAAAAAAATTGTCAAAATTTTATTTCTACAGAAAATTTTGTCAAATTTTTTTTTCTATAGAAAATTTTATCCAAATTTTATTTCTATAGAAAATTTTATCAAGATTTTATTTCTATAAAAAATTTTGTCAAAATATTATTTCTATTGAAAAATGTTATCAAAATTTTATTTCTATAGAAAATTTTGTCAAAAATGTATTTCTATAAAAAAAATTTGTGAAAGTTTTATTTCCATAAAAAAAAATTGTCAAAATTTTATTTCTACAGAAAATTTTGTCAAAATTTTTTTTCTATAGAAAATTTTATCCAAATTTTATTTCTATAGAAAATTTTATCAAGATTTTATTTCTATAAAAAATTTTGTCAAAATATTATTTCTATTGAAAATTTTGTCAAAAATTTATTTCTATAAAAAAAATTTGTAAAAGTTTTATTTCTATATTGAATTTTGTCAAAATTTTATTTCTGTAGAAAATTTTGTCAAAATTTTATTTCTATAGAAAATTGTGTCAAAATTTTATTTATATAGAAAATTTTATCCAAATTTTATTTCTATAAAAAATGTTATCAAAATTTTATTTCTATAGAAAATTTTGTCAAAATTTTATTTCTATAAAAAAAATTGTGAAAGTTTTACTTCTATAAAAAAGTTTGTCAAAATGTTATTTTGTCAATATTTTCTCACACTTTTATTTCTATGAAAAATTTTGTCAAAATTTTCTTTCACTAGAAAATGTTATCAAAATTTTATTTCTATAAAAAATTTTGTCAAAATTTTATTTCTATAGAAAATTTTATCCAAATTTTATTTCTATAGAAAATTTTATCAAAATTTTATTTCTAAAGAAAATTTTGTCAAAATTTTATTTCTATAAAAAATTTTGTCAAAATATTATTTCTATAGAAAATTTTGTCAAAAATTTATTTCTATAAAAAAATTTGTAAAAGTTTTATTTCTATAAAGAATTTTGTCAAAATTTTATTTCTGTAGAAAATTTTCTATAAAAAAAATTTGTAAAAGTTTTATTTCTATAAAGAATTTTGTCAAAATTTTATTTCTGTAGAAAATTTTGTCAAAATTTTATTTCTATAGAAAATTTTGTAAAAATTTTATTTCTATAGAAATTTTTATCAAAATTTTATTTCTATAAAACTTTTATCAAAATTTTATTTCTATAGAAAATTTTATCAAAATTTTATTTCTACAGAAAATTTTGTCAACATTTTATTTCTATAGAAAATTTTATCAAAATTTTATTTCTACAGAAAATTTTGTCAAAATTTTATTTCTATAGAAAATGTTGTCAAAATTTTATTTCTATAGAAAATTTTGTCAAAATTTTATTTTTATAGAAAATTTTATCAAAATTTTATTTCTATAGAAAATTTTATCCAAATTTTATTTCTACAGAAAATTTTGTCAAAATTTTATTTCTATAGAAAATTTTGTCAACATTTTATTTCTATAGAAAATTTTGTCAAAAATTTATTTTTATAGAAAATTTTGTCAAAATGTTATTTCTATAGAAAATTTTGTCAACATTTTATTTCTATAGACAATTTTGTCAAAATTTTATTTCTGTACAAAATTTTGTCAAAATTTTATTTCTAGTGAAAATTTTGTCAAAAGTTTATTTCTAAAGAAAATTTTATTTCTATAGACAATTTTGTCAAAATTTTATTTCTATAGAAAATTTTATCAAGATTATATTTGTGTAGAAAATTTTGTCAAAATTTTATTTCTGTAGAAAATTTTGATAAAATTTTATTTCTGTACAAAATTTTATTTCTATAGGAAATTTTATAAAAAGATTATTTCTATAGAAAATTTTCTCAAAATTTTATTTCTATAGAAAATTTTGTAAGTACTTCTTAGTTTGAATGATATATATTGCAAAATCTACCAAACCAACAAGAGTTCTACCAATCTACCAAACAGTATAAATTCTACCATTTTTGGTAGAATACTACCAACTGTGGCAACCGTGTGTATTGTACCATCCATCCGTCAATCGAACCAGGGACATACTGGAAGTTAAGTAAAGAATAATTAGCGCTGGGCGTAAATATAGCGAATTACTTCTCTTAAGCGATATGGCATTGATTTTACAAACTTTTTTGGGATAAACATACAAGAATTGATTTTTTCTCCAAGTGGTAAAAGTTGCTAAAAGGTAGTGTTTTCAGTAATACTGGGGATTTTATGGGAAGTTTTCAGAAAATTTGGGGATTTTCCAATTTTTTCGGGATCAATTTTTTGTGCCACTGTTTCTGAACGAATTTTGTGTTTGAACTAACAAGATCAGGTAGCCCCAGACGTGCTATAAGGTGGTGTTGCCAGTAACACTGGACATTTTATGGAGAGTCTTCATAAATTTGGGGATTTTCCAGTGTTTATTCGGTATCAATTTTATGTCACTCTTCCTGGAAGACTTTTGTTTGTGAACTCATGTGATCTGAATTGTTTTCTGCAGGTAGCCCCATAGGTGCTATAAGGTAGTGTTACCAGTAACACTGGAGATTTTATGGGGAGTTTTCAGAAATTTGGGGATTTTTAAATTTTTTTTCGGAATCAATTTTATGCCACTCGTCCTGAACGACTTTTGTTTGTGAACTAACGAGATTTGGTTTTTTTCTCCAGGTAGCTCCAGAGGTGCTATAAGGTAGTGTTACCAGTAACATTGGATATTTTATGGGGAGTTTTCACAAATTTGGGAATTTTCCAGTGTTTCTTCGGTATCAATTTAATATCACTGTTCCTGGACGACTTTTGTTTGTGAACTCACGAAATTTCGTTTTTTTTCTCCAGCCGACTCCAGAGATGCTAAAAGACAGTATTACATTGTAACATTGGGTAATTTATGGGAAGGTATCAGAAAGAGGAGGATTTTCGAATTTTTTCGGGATCAATTTGTATGCCACTCTTCCTGAAAGACTTTTGTTTGTGAACTAACGAAAATTGAGATTTTTCTTCCGGTGAACCTAGGGGTGCTAAGAGGTAGTGTTACCAGTAACAGTGGGGATTTAATAGGGAGTTTTCACAAATTTGAGGATTTTCCAATTTTTTTCAGAATCAAATGAAATGCCACTCTACCTGAACAACTTTTGTTTGTGAACTCACGAGATCTGTTCTCAAGGCGACCCTAAGAGGTGCTACGGAGAGCTAACAGAAATTTGGGATTTTTCAATTTTTTTTCGGGACTAATTTTATGTAAATTTTCCTGAACGATTGTTGTTGGTGAACTCATGAGATCTAAATGTTTTATCCATGTGACCCCAGAGGTGCTAGGAGGTATTGTTACCACTAAACACTGGGGATTTTATAGGGACTTATCAAAAATTTAGGGATTTTCCAATTTTTATACCCTGCGCCACACTGTGGAACAGGGTACTATAAGTTAGTGCATATGTTTGCAACACCCAGAAGGAGACGAGATAGACACATGGTGTCTTTGGCAAAAATGCTCAGGGTGGGCTCCTGAGTCGATATAGCCATGTCCGTCTGTCCGTGAACACATTTTTGTAATCAAAGTCTAGGTCGCAGTTTTAGTCCAATCGACTTCAAATTTGGCACAAGTATGTATTTTGGCTCAGAATAGATCCCTATTGATTTTGGAAGAAATCGGTTCAGATTTAGATATAGCTCCCATATATATATTTCGCCCGATATGGACTAATGCGGTCCCAGAAGCCAGAGTTTTACCCCAATTTGGTTGAAATTTTGCACAGGGAGTAGGATTAGCATTGTAGCTATGCGTGCCGAATTTGGTTGAAATCGGTTCAGATTTAGATATAGCTCCAATATATAGCTTTCGGCCGATTTACACTCATATGACCACAGAGGCCAATTTTTTGCTCCGATTTAGTTGAAATTTTGCACTGGGAGTAGGATTAGCATTGTAGCTATGCGTGCCAAATTTGGTTGAAATCGGTTCAGATTTAGATATATCTCCCATATAGCTTTCGGCCGATTTACACTCATATGACTACAGAGGCCAATTTTTAACTCCGATTTTGCACAGGGAGTAGAATTAGCATTGTTGGCTATGCGTGCCAAATTTGGTTGAAATCGGTTCATATAGCTCCCATATATATGGTTTTCTGATTTCGACAAAAATGGTCAAAATACCAACATTTTCCTTGTAAAATCGCCACTGCTTAGTCGACAAGTTGTAAAAATGACTCTATTTTTCCTAAACTTGTAATACATATATATCGAGCGATAAATCATAAATAAAGTTTTGCGAAGTTTCCTTAAAATTGCTTCAGATTTAAATGTTTCCAATATTTTTTTACTAACATTGTGTTCCACCCTAGTGCATTAGCCGACTTAAATTTTGAGTCTATAGATTTTGTAAAAGTCTATCAAATTCTGTCCAAATCGAGTGATATTTAAATATATGTATTTGGGACAAACCTTTATATATAGCACCCAACACATTTGACGGATGTGATATGGTATCGAAAATTTAGATCTACAAAGTGGTGCAGGGTATAATATAGTCGGCCCCTCCCGACTTTAGACTTTCCTTAAATGTTTTTTTTTTTTGAATATGTCACTCTTCCTGAGTGACTTTTATTTGTGGACTCACGAGGCTTGATTTTTTTCTCCATTTGGACCCAGAGGTCCTATGAGGCTATGAAAAAGCAGGATGACACTTATTTTCAGTCTTCATATTTTTGAACAGCTGATGCCAATGTTGCCTAATTGTGTACTTATTCTACATTACTAAGTTTTCCTTTAGTCCCTCAAGGCTTGTACAAAAAGTGCAGTACTAAAAAATAACAAGCCCTTTATCAAGGTTGATAAAGTTGACACTTTTGTGCTTTTTTTGATACATTTCGACTACCAAAAGCACCGTGGCACGACCGCGAGCTATTTGGTACTTTTTCATCACAATTACTCTATATAGAGTTATTCTTCATAATTTTTTCTATGGAAATAAAAATTTGACAAAATTTTCTATAGAAATAAAATGTTGACAAAATTTTCTATAGAAATACAATTTTGACAAAATTGTCTAGAAATAAAATTTTGACAAAATTTTCTATAGAAATAAAATTAAATAAAAAACCAGTAAGGAAAGTCTAAAGTCGGGCGGGGCCGACTATATTATACCCTGCACCACTTTGTAGATCTAAATTTTCGATACCATATCGCATCCGTCAAATGTGTTGGGTGCTATATATAAAGGTTTATCCCAAATACATACTTTAAATATCACTCGATCTGGACAGAATTTGATAGACTTCTACAAAACCTATAGACTCCAAATTTAAGTCGGCTAATGCACTAGGGTGGAACACAATGTTAGTAAAATAATATGGGAAACATTTAAATCTGAAGCAATTTTAAGGAAACTTCGAAAAAGTTTATTTATGATTTATTGCTCGATATATATGTATTAGAAGTTTAGGAAAATTAGAGTCATTTTTATAACTTTTCGACTAAGCAGTGGCGATTTTACAAGGAAAATGTTGGTGTTTTGACCATTTTTGTCGAAATCAGAAAAACATATATATGGGAGCTATATCTAAATCTGAACCGATTTCAACCAAATTTGGCACGCATAGCTACAATGCTAATTCTACTCCCTGTGCAAAATTTCAACTAAATCGGAGCAAAAAATTGGCCTCTGTGGGCAAATGAGTGTAAATCGGGCGAAAGCTATATATGGGAGCTATATATAAATCTGAACCGATTTGGCTGATATTTTGCACGTTTTTCGAGACTCGTAAAATGTTCGGATGTACGGAATTTGAGGAAGATCGGTTGATATACACGCCAATTATGACCAGATCGGTGAAAAATATATATGGCAGCTATATCTAAATCTGAACCGATTTTTTCCAAAATCAATAGGGATCGTCTTTGAGCCGAAACAGAACCCTATACCAAATTAGGACAATCGGACTAAAACTGCGAGCTGTACTTTGCACACAAAAATACACCAACAGACAGACAGACAGACGGACATCGCTAAATCGACTCAGAATTTAATTCTAAGACGATCGGTATACTAAACGATGGGTCTCAGACTTTTCCTTCTTGGCGTTACATACAAATGCACAAACTTATTATATCCTGTACCACAGTAGTGGTGAAGGGTATAAAAATTTTACAAAATTTTCTATAGAAATAAAATTGGACAAAATTTTCTATAGAAATAAAATTTTCGCAAAATTTTTTATAGAAATAAAATGTTGACAAAATTTTCTATGGAAATAAAATTTTGACAAAATTTTCTTTAGAGATGAAATTTTACAAAATGTTCTATAGAAACAATATTTTGACAAAATTTTCTATAGAAATAAAATTTTGACGAAATTTTCTATAGAAATAAAATTTTGACAATATTTCCTATAGAATAAAAATAGGACAAAATTTTCTATAGAACTAAAATTTCGACAATATTTCCTATAGAAATAAAATTTTGACAAAATTTTCTATGGAAATAAAATTTTGACAAAATTTTCTGTAGAATTAAAATGTTGACAAAATTTTCTACAGAAATACAATTTTGACAAAATTTTCTATAAAAATAAAATTTTAATAAAAATTTTTGTAGAAATAAAATTTTGACAAAATTTTCTATAGAAATAAAATTTTGACAAAATTTCCTATAGAAATAAAATTTTGAGAAAATTTTCTATAGAAATAAAATTGACAAAATTTTCTTTGGAAATAAAATTTTGACAACATTTTCTATAGAACTAAAATTATGGCAATATTTCCTATAGAATAAAAATAGGACAAAATTTCCTATAGAAATAAAATTTTGACAAAATTTTCTATAGAAATAAAATGTTGACAAAAATTTCTATAGAAATAAAATTTTGACAAAATTTTCTATAGAAATAAAATTTTACCAAATAATTTCTATAGAAATAAAATTTTGACAAAATTTTCTATAGAAATAAAATTTGTACAAAATTTTCTATAGAGATAAAATTTTGACAAAATTTTCTATAGAAATAAAATTTTGACAAAATTTTCTATAGAAATAAAATTTTGACAAAATTTTCTATAGAAATAAAATGTTGACAAAATTTTCTATAGAACTAAAATTTTGACAAAATTTTCCATGGAAATAAAATTTGCCAAAATTTTCTATAGAAATAAAATTTCGACAATATTTCCTATAGAAATAAAATTTTCAAAAAATTTTCTATGGAAATAAAATTTTGACAAAATTTTCTGTAGAAATAAAATGTTACCAAAATTTTCTATAGAAATACAATTTTGACAAAATTTTCTATAGAAATAAAATTTTAATAAAAATTTTTGTAGAAATAAAATTTTGACAAAATTTTCTATAGAAATAAAATTTTGAGAAAATTTTATATAGAAATAAAATTGACAAAATTTTCTATGGAAATAAAATTTTGACAAAATTTTCTATAGAACTAAAATTATGGCAATATTTCCTATAGAATAAAAATAGGACAAAATTTCCTATAGAAATAAAATGTTGACAAAATTTTCTATAGAAATAAAATTTTGACAAAATTTTCTATAGAAATAAAATTTTGACAAAATTTTCTATAGAAATAAAATTATGACAATATTTATATAGAAATAAAATTTTGAGAAAATTTTCTATAGAAACAAAATTGACAAAATTTTCTACGGAAATAAAATTTTGACAAAATGTTCTATAGAACTAAAATTATGGCAATATTTCCTATAGAATAAAAATAGGACAAAATTTCCTATAGAAATAAAATGTTGACCAAATTTTCTATAGAAATAAAATGTTGACAAAATTTTCTATAGAAATAAAATTTTGACAAAATTTTCTATAGAAATAAAATTTTGACAACATTTTCTATAGAAATAAAATTATGACAATATTTTGTATAGGAATAAAATTTTGTCAAATTATTTATATAGAAATAAAATTTGTACAAAATGTTCTATAGAAATAAAATTTGTACAAAATGTTCTATAGAAACAAAATTTGGACAACTAATTTCTACATAAATAATTTTTTTTTCAATGGCTCTATTAACCATGTTGCTTAATCTATATCTATCCATAAAGCTCGAAAAATAATTGTTTAATTAGAAATAAAATTTTGCCAAATAATTTCTATAGAAATAAAATTTTGACACAATTTTCTATAGAACTAAACTTTTGACAATATTTCCTATAGAATAAAAATAGGACAAAATTTTCTATGGAAATAAAATTTTCACAAAATTTTCTATGGAAATAAAATGTTGACAAAATTTCCTATAGAAATAAATTTTTGACAAAATATTCTATAGAAATAAAATTTTGGCACAATTTTCTATAGAAATAAAATTGACAAAATTTTCTATAGAAATAAAATTTTGACAAAATTTTCTATAGAAATAAAATTTTAACAAAATTTTCTATGGAAATAAAATTTTGACAAAATTTTCCATAGAAATAAAATGTTGACAAAATTTTCTACTAACTAAAATTTTGACAAAATTTTCTATAGAAGTAAAATTTTGACAAAATTTTCTATAGAAATAAAATTTTAATAAAATTTTCTATAGAAATAAAATTTTGACAAAATTTTCTATAGAAATAAAATTTAGACAAAATTTTCTATAGAAATAAAATTGGCAAAATTTTTTATATAAATAAAATTTTGACAAAATTTTCTATAGAAATAAAATTTTAACAAAATTTTCTATGGAAATACAATTTTGACAAAATTTTCCATAGAAATAAAATGTTGACAAAATTTTCTACTAACTAAAATTTTGACAAAATTTTCTATGGAAATAAAATTTTGACAAAATTTTCAATAGAAATAAAATTTTGACAAAATTTTCTATGGAAATAAAATTTTGACAAAATTTTCAATAGAAATAAAATTTTGACAAAATTTTCTATGGAAATAAAATTCGGCAAATAATTTCTATAGAAATAAAATTATGACAATATTTTGTATAGGAATTAAATTTTGTCAAATTATTTATATAGAAATAAAATTTTGAAAACATTTTCTATAGAAATAAAATTTGTACAAAATGTTCTATAGAAATAAAATTTGGACAACTAGTTTCTATAGAAATAAAATTTTGACTCAATTTGGTATAGAAATAAAATTTTGACAATATTTCCTATAGAATAAAAATAGGACAAAATTTTCTATGGAAATAAAATTTTGACAAAATTTCCTATGGAAACAAAATTTTCTATGGAAAAGAAATTTTCACAAAATTTTCTATGGAAAAGAAATTTTCACAAAATTTTCTATGGAAATAAAATTTTCACAAAATTTTCTATGGAAATAAAGTTTTGACAAAATTTTCTATGGAAATAAAATTTTGACAAAATTTCCTATAGAAATAAAATTTTGACAAAATTTTCTATGGAAATAAAATTTTGAGAAAATTTTCGATAAGAATAAAATTGTGCAAAATTAGATTTTTTAGAAAATCTAAAAAAATTGTCCAAATCGGTCTAAATTAAAATATATGTATACTTTTACAATAGTCCTTAAATTTGATATTATGTAATTTTAGCACCTTTTGGCTTCGAAAAGTACATTTAAATAAATTTTTAGTACTTTTTCATCATCCCTGCCCTATATAAAGTAACCTCCTTGGGGTAAATAAAAAAGACAATTTTGTTTTATCATTTGTTATGCATTATTTCATTAATTATAAATTTATTTAAAAAAATTTCGAAGATATGTTATACATCTAAAAAATTTTTGTTTATATTATAAACTATTTAAACTTACTTATATTATTGATTTAATTTTATTTTTGTTACTAATTTTTGAGTTTTTTTCTTTCACTTTATCTGTGTTGTTGTTACTCGGGGTTTTTTTCCACATTATTTAAGACCAACAAAATAATAAAAAGATAATTTCTGTTATTTCTTTTTTTTTTTCTTTCGGTTTGTTTTACAAAATATGAAAATAAAATTAATTATTATTAATACATTTTACATTATTTGCATCATCATTATTGGGGTTATATATACTAGACTATTTATATTAAATTCAAGGAAGAACAGAATTCCAGAAAAACATGCTCATACCCTCCTAATTACACAGCAAAAAGGAAGGCTTGGTTAGGGGGTCGAGGAGGGGAGGGCTTTACAAAAAAATCTTTTAAAGGAAAAATTAAACAAAACACAATCTATAAACAAATGTAGACTATATTTAAAATTTTTATATATATTTTTTTCTGTTTTTTTATTTTGTTTTGTCTTATTATTATTGCTAATAATAATAATAATAATATTTATTTTGTAGATTAGTTAAAAACAAACACATTTGCTTTCAACTGAGAAGACGACCATTACGAGGACAAGAATTTATCACCGGTCCAGGTGGTAGTGATGATGGTGGGGATGGAAGGGTAACGCTGGCACAGGAAACCGCAACAAGGGATTTTATTTGATTTGAGTATTGGGTATATAGCGCACCTTCACCTGGTTACCCTGTAACAATTGTTGTTGCTGGGCATTCAATTGCTGCTGCTGCTCTTGTTGCTGTTGCTGTAGGGCATGTTGTTGGGCCTGTTGTTGGACATGCTGCAGTAATTGTTGCTGGACCTGTTGTTGGGCGGCCTGTTGTTGTTGCTGCTGCTGGAGGTGTTGATTGATTTGCTGGGGTATTGACAGTCCGCTGACATTGCTCAAAACGCTCTGATTATAAGGCAGAACATCATTGATATCGACTTTAATCAATGAGGGAATATTCAAAGCATTCGCCTTGGATTTATTTTTGGGAGGACGACCACCTATGAAAGAGGATATAAATGCCCGGTTTGGGGGGTGGGGAAGAAACAGAGAGAGAAAGATTGAAACCAGTGAGAAAAGAGAGGGGTCAGGGCAATAAAAACAAGACAATTTATAAAAATTGGTTTAAAATTTATGATAAAAATTTTAAATTTAAGGTGTCAGGGATGGGACTTATCAGGGAGAAAAAAGAAGTTTTAAAACAATTAAAAACAAAAAAAATTGTGAAAAAATAATTAATAAAATTAATATTTATAAAAAAAAATGGGAAAAATTATGAAAAATATTTGGCAAAATGGCAGAAAAATAATTAATAACATAATAATAAAAATAAATAAATAAATAATAATAAAAATAAAGCTTATAAAAAAAATTAGAAAAATTGAAGAAAAATATTTGCTTGAAGAAATGTCGATCAGTCGTAAAAACAAAAGAGGTTTACAACAATTAAAAACGAAATTGCAAAAAAAAGTAATAAAATTAATATTTAAAAAAATAAATTGGGAAAAATTATGAAAATTATTTATCAAAATGTCAGAAAAATAATTAATAACATAATAATAAAATTAAAATTTACAAAAAAGAAAAATAAATTAGAAAAAATTATGAAAAATATTTGTTTGAAGAAATGTCGATTAGTCATAAAAACAAAACCATTTATTTTTTAAAAATTTGTTTGTTTGTTAGAATAAAATTTAGGAGGTCAAGGATAGGACTTATCAGTGACAAAAAATGTAAAAAATGGCAAAAAAATAATTAATAAAATAATAACAAAATTAAAAAAAATATGAAAAATATTTGGCAAAATGGCAGAAAAATATATAATAACATAATAATAAAATTTATCAAAAAAATAAATTAGAAACAAATTATGAAGAAATGTTGATTAGTCATAAAAACAAGACAATTTATTTTTTAAAAATTTGTTTGTTAAAATAAAATTTAGGAGGTCATGGATAGGACTTATCAGTGATAAAAAAAAATTAAAATATGGCAAAAAAAATAATTAATAAAATAATAATAAAATTAAAATTTATAAAAAAAAAACTTTATTCATTAATTGCAAAAATTAAGATTATTTTGTGACGTCAGCGATGGGACTTATCAAAGGAAAATTAAAAAAAAAAACAAAATGGGAACAATAATAAAATTAAATTTAAAAAAAAAATTAAAATTAAACTTCCCTTTGGCAAAAACTATGAAAAATATTTTTTTTTTTTTATGAAAAGGTCGATTTTTTTCTCGCAGATGTCTAATAGTCGAAGTCGATTTTTTGTAATCTACAAGACAAGACAATTTATTTTTTTTTAATTAATTAAAATTGAAAAAAAAAATAAAATATTAAAAATTTTAATTTGAAAGGTCGAGGATGGGAGTTATCAGAAAAGTTAAAAAATGGCAAAAAATAGTTAATAAAATTGGAATAAAATTAAAATTTAGAAAACAATTTAAATTAGGCTCTCCTTAGGCAAAAATTATGAAAAATATAAATTTTTTCGAAGAAATGTAGATTTTTTTTTGTCAAAAATGTCGAAAAGTCGAAGTCGACATTTTATAATCTAATCGACTTAAAAAAAGTGACTTTTTGACAAAACTTCGACTGGTCGTGAAAACAAGACAGTTTATTTCTCTTTTTAAATTTATTTAAAATTGAAAGAAAAAAAAACTAAATATTAAAATTTTTAACCCTCTAATGCCCCATTTTTTGTCAGCTGATTAAATATTCAATGTTAACGACGCCACAGCAAAAAAAAACTAATCAAGAAAAATTTATACGGTAAAGTTCGGAATATGCTGCAAAGGCTCTGGAACAGGTCCAACTAAGTTTTCTTTTTATTTTATTCATTTTTGTTGTCTTAAGGTGTGTTTTACTAAAAGCTTCCTTATTTAATGAAGCCCGCCTAAAGGCGGGATTGGGCATTAGAGGGTTAATTTGAAAGGTCAGGAAAGGGTCTTATTAGAAAAGTTAAAAAATGGCAAAAAATAATTAATAAAATAATATGTAATAAAATTAAAATTTAGAAAACAATTTAAATTATCCTTAGGTAAAGATTATGAAAAATATAAAATTTTTCGAAGAAATGTAGATTTTTTTTGTCAAAAATGTTTAAAAGTCGAAGTCGACATTTTGTAATCTAATCGACTTAAAAAAACTAATAAATTAGAAAAAAATTATGATTTTTTGACAACATTTCGATTGGTCGTGAAAACAAGACAATATATTTTTCTTTTTAAATTTATTTAAAATTGAAAAAAAAATTAAATATTAAAATTTTTAATTTGAAAATTAAAAAAGTGGCAAAAAACAAATAATTTCAAAAATAATAATAAAATCAAAATTTGGAAAACAATTTAAATTAAGCTCTCCTTAGGCAAAAATTATGAAAAATATAAATTTTTTCGAAGGTAGATTTTTTTGGTCAAAAATGTGTAAAAGTCGAAGTTGCCTTTTTTTTAATCTAATGGACTTAAAAAAAACTAATAAGTTAGAAAAAAATGATGAAGGATTTTTGACATTTCGATTGGTCGTGAAAAAAAAAAAAATATTTTTCTTTTTAAATTAATTTAAAATTGAAAAAAAAATAATATTAAAAATTTTAATTTGGGAGGTCAAGGATGGGACTTATCAGAAAAGTTAAAAAGAAAAACAAAATGACAATAAATAATTAATAAAATAATAATAAAAATTAAATTAAAAAAAATAATCAAGCTTAAAGTTGAAATCAAATAACATTTTATTTAGAAGGTTGTGGATGGGAATTATCAAGGGAAAAAAGTTAACAAAAATTTAAAAAAAATGTCCGAAAATAATCAATAAAGTGATAAAATTCAAATTTAAAAAAAAAATATGTAAAAATTATGATTTTTGACAAAATGTCGATTGGCCATGAAAACAAGACAATATATTTTTCTTTTAAAATTTATTTAAAATTGAAAAAATTATATATTCAACTTTTCAATTTGGGGGACTTATCAGAAAAGTAAAAAAAAAAACAAAACAAAATGCCAAAAGGTATTTTTGTACAAAAAAAAAATCTAAAAATGACTTTTTATAATCTTCAAATTCGACTAATCGACTTAAAAAACAAATATTAATAAATTAGAAAAAAATTATTTTTTTTACAAAAATTTTGATAAGTGGTCAAAAACAAAAACATCAAAAATTAAAAAAAGAATAGCAATTTAAATTAAGCTCTCCTTAGGCAAAAATTATGAAAAATATAAATTTTTTCGAAGAAAGGAAGATTTTTTGGTCAACAATGTGTAAAAGTCGAAGTTGACTTTTTGTAATCTAATCGACTAAAAAATTAGAAAAAAATTATGATTTTTTGACAACATTTTGATTGGTCGTGAAAACAAGACAATTTATTTTTCTTTTTAAATTTATTTAAAATTGAAAAAAAAATATTAAAATTTTTAATTTGTGAAGGCAGGGATGGGCATTATCAGAAAAGTTAAAAAGAAAACAAAATGACAATAAATAATTAATAAAGTAATAATAAAAATTAAATTAAAAAAAATAATCAAGCTTAAAGTTGAAAAAAAAATCAAATAAAATTTTATTTAGAAGGTAATGGATGTGACTTATCAAGGGAAAAAAGAGTTACAAAATTTAAAAAAAAAATGTCAGAAAATAATCAATAAAGTAATAAAATTAAAATTTATAAAAAAAAAATTAAATTATGTAAAAATTATGATTTTTGACAAAATATCGATTGGTCATGAAAACAAGACAATTTATTTTTCTTTCAAAAATTTATTTAAAATTTAAAAAATTAAATATTACACTTTTCAATTTGGGAAGTCAGTAATGGGACTTATCAGAAATGTAAAAAAAAAACAAAATTCCAAAAGGTATTCTTTTTTACAAAAAAAAAAAATATAAAGAAAAAAAAAATATTTTTTTTACAAAAATTTTGATAAGTGGTAGTAAAAACAAACCACTTATCAAAATTTTTGTAAAAAAATCTTTTTTTTTTCTAATTTATTAATATTTTTTTTAAGTCGATTAGTCGAATTTGAAGATTACAAAAAGTTATTTTTAGATTTTTTTTGTAAAAAAATACATTTTATTTTTTTAAATTTATTTAAATTTGAAAAACAAAAATTAAATATAAAACTTTTAAATTTGGGAGGTCAGTGATAAGACTTATCAGGGGAAAAGTTAATAAAATTAAAAAAAGAAAAAAACAAAACAAAACAAAACAAAACAAAAAATAAAATTAAAATTAAAATTTATAAAAAAAAAATTATGCAAATTATATTTATTTTTTTAAACATTTATTTAAAATTGAAAAACTAAAATTAAATATAAAACTTTTAAATTTGGGAGGTCAGTGATAAGACTTATCAGGGGAAAAGTAAAAAAAAATTAAAAAAAAGAAAAAAAAAACAAAACAAAACAAAAAATAAAATAAAATAAAAAAATAAATAAAAATTTAAATTTATAAAAAAAATATGCAAAATATGTGTTTGGCAAAATGTTGATTAGTCATAAAAACAAGACAATTTACTTTCTAAAAATTTGTTTAAAATTCAATTAGGAGTTCGTGGATGGGACTTATCAGGGGGAAAAAGAGTTAAAAAAAATGACATAAACATAATTAAAAAAATAATAAAATTAAAATTTATAAAAAAAAGTTTAGCAATCATGATGATTTTTGACAAAATGTCGATTAGTCGTAGAAAACAGACATTTATTTATTTTTTAATTTATTTAAAATTTAAAAAAAATAATAATAAAATTTAATAAAAAAATTAAAAATTTGGAAGGTCAGGGATGGGATTTATCAGGGGAAAAGTTAAAAAAATAGGGGAAAAATAATAATGAAATTACAATTTATAAAACTATGTAAATTAATTAATTCCATAGGCAAAAATTATGAAAAAAAAACATTTTTGTTTTTTTGGAAAAACGTTCGATTTGTTTGTCAAAAATATCTTAAAAGTGGAAGTCGACTTTTTGTAAACTTCAAATTCGACTAATGGACTTTTTAGGTTGGCCAAAATCGATGACTTTGAGCGGAAATGTAGAATTTGGTTTAAAAGGGGTATATAATTGTAACTCTGAAAGTATGTGAGATTCGCTTACGCATGTGGAGGGTACTAGATCAGTTTTGAAGCCGAAAAAAGTTTTTTTTTAAAGTTAGAGGTAATAATTGAATCAGGAGAAAAAATGGAGTTATCAAAAAATTAAAAAAAAATAGCAAAAGAAATATTTAAATTAAATTAAAATTGGAGTTATCAAAAAATTAAAAAAAAAAATAATAGCAAAAGAAATATTTAATAAAATTAAAATTTATAAAACAATTTAAATTAATCCCTAATCCTTGGGCAAAAGACAAAAAAAAATACGATTAGTCGATTTTTTTTTTCAAAACTAATTTTTAAAAGGGGAATAACTCTGAAAGTATGTAAGATTCGCTTATACATGTGGAGGGTACTATGATCGGTTTTGAAGCCGAAAAAAATTTTGTTTTAAATTTAGGAGTAATAATTGAATCAGGAGAAAAAATGGAGTTATCAAAAAATTAAAAAAAAAAATAGCAAAAGAAATATTTAAATTAAATTAAAATTGGAGTTATCAAAAAATTAAAAACAGAATAGCAAAAGAAATATTTACTAAAATTAAAATTTATAAAACAATTTAAATTAATCCCTAATCCTTGGGCAAAAAAGACAAAAAAATTACGATTAGTCTTTTTTTTTTTCAAAAATAATTTTTAAAAGGAGAATAACTCTGAAAGTATGTAAGATTTGCTTATACATGTGGAGGGTACTATGATCGGATTTGAATCCAAAAAAATCTTGTTTTAAAGTTAGGAGTAATAATTGAATCAGGAGAAAAAATGGAGTTATCAAAATTAAAAAAAAAATAGCAAAAGAAATATTTAAATTAAATTAAATTAAAATTGGAGTTATTAAGAAATTAAAAAAAAAAATAATTGAATCCCTCATCCTTGGGCAAAAGACAACAAAATGTCAATTAGTCGATTTTTTTCAACAAAAAAAAAATCTTAAAGTCGGATTTTTGTTAAATTCGATTAATCCACTTTGGATAGTATATATTGAAAATCTATTTTTTTGCTGGCCAAAATCAATTAAACGGCTTTGTCTTTGGGTTAAATAGGGAATATGATAACTCTTCAAATATTTGCGATTCACATATACAGACATCTGGTAGGTACAATGATCGGTTTTGAAGCCGAAAAGTTTCTCTTTTAACTGTAGAGGGTCATGGATGGGTTATGAGGGGAAAAATAAAATTAAAAGTTATAAAATATGTTAAATTAAATTGGCTTTCCTTAGACAAAAATTATGAAATATATTTAAACCCTTAAAATAAAAAAAAAATACACCTATAAAAATTGGGGGATTTTATTTGATGTGACTTGATCTTAAGATTGACCTGAGTAGACGCGAACAGATATACATACACAGAAAAGAATATCAACCAAATGTTTACAATTAAAATTTAATTAAAAAATCTAAATGATTCAACATTTTTGTTTCTATTTTTTTATAAAACTCAATCATACACAGAAAAAAAATTTGGTTTAGTAATTTTTGCATTCAAACTATTAATTGGATAACATTTAGATAAATTTGCCTCAATCACAGAATTAATTAAAAACAAGTGAGTAAAGTAGAAAGTCGGTCGGGGCCGACTATATCATACCCTAAACCACCCCTACTGAATTAGTAAACATAAGCATTTGTGGGGTATTATTGGTATAGGTTTTGGGGAACATAAAGGGGGTACATGTTTATGGGTGTCTTGTCACAATCTGAGCAGAAATGTCTAATATTAGCAGCTATGGTTTATTTTGCACCAAAAGAGTTAGTATGCTACTAATATTGAGTCCATTATTAAAAAAGAGGAAATCGGTCAATTAGTTGTGGGTAGTAAATCCAAATTTCTGCAAATAGGGCAATAGATTTATGTAAGAGCTAAATGTAAGTCTAAATACGATCGGCTAGTACATCAAAATTTGAAATTTGAGTAACATTGGTTAATAAATAAAAGTATTATGGTAAAATTTGGGAAAATCGAGCGATGCATATATATGGGACCTATATCTAAATCTGAACCAATTTGTATAATATTTTGCAGGTATGATTGATACCACAGAAGGCCACTTGGTGTAAAATTTGAGTACGATCAGTTAATAAATGAGGCCCCTATGGTCAAAAATAAGGTTATTAGGGGCAAATTTTTCAAAATCGGGCGATACATATATATGGGAGCTATATCTAAATTTGAACCGATTTCGATAAAATTTTGCACAAACAGTTAGTGCTATAGAAGATTACATTTAGCCAACCTTGGTTACGATCGGTTGATAAATAAGGGTTATACGGCCAAATTTTGGGAAAATCGGGCGATACATATATATGGGAGCTATATCTAAATCTGAACCGATTTCGATGAAATTTCGCACATACAGTTAGAGCTATAGAAGATTACATTTAGCCAACTTTGAGTACGATCGGTTGATAAATAAGGGATTTACGGCTAAATTTGACCAAATCGGGCGATACATATATATGGGAGCTATATCTAAATCTGAACCGATTTCGATGAAATTGCGCACGTACTGTTAGAGGTATAGAATATTAAATTTAGCCAACTTTGAGTACTATCGGTTGATGAATAAGGGTTTTACGGCCAAATTTGGCAAAATCGTGCGATACGTATATACGGGAGCTATATCTAAATCTGAACCGATTTCGATTATTTTTGGCACATATTGTCAGTACCATAAAAGATTAGAGTAAGCCAAGTTTGAGTAATAACGCTTAATAAATAAGGTTTTTATGGCCAAATTTGGGAAAATCGGGCGATACATATATATGGAAGCTATATCTAAATCTGAACCGAGTTCGATGAAATTTTGCAGACTTAAAGGGCGATGAAAAAGATTACTATGCGCAAATTTTGATGACGATCGGTTTGTAAAAAAGCGCAACGTGACTCCATTTGTCGAAATCGGGCGATACATATATATGGGAGCTATATCTAAATTTGATCCGATTTCTTCCAAATTCAATAGCGTTCGTCCTTGTGCTCAAAAACAACCCTGTACCAAATTTCATCCAAATCGGTTAATAATTGCGACCGGAATCCAGTGAATAACAAGTACATGGACAGACGGACGGACGGACACCAAGCGCTAGATCGACTCAGGAGGTCGATCGGTATATATTTTATGGGGTCTAAAATCAATATTTCAGGTAGGCACATTTTTTGGCCGATCAAACTTATTATACCCTGACCACTATGTGGTTTAGGGTATAAATATATTGATTTTTTAATTGGTTCAATTACAGTTTAATTTGTTAATAGAGACAATCAATTATTTATTATATTATTATTTATTTATAATTACTTCATCTTTAGATGAAATTTAAAATTTTTTTAACTAAAAACAATTAATTTCATTATGGAAGAAAAATATATTTTTTTCTGTGTAGATATGATATATGTGAGATAGAAAATCAGATCCAGATATACATATAATTATATCAAGTCATTAGATCTAGTCCAATACTAAGATTTAATCAGAAAAGATATAATCAGATTTTATCTGCACAGATCTAATCATAGCAAATCAGATCTCGTAATTTTTACTTGGGTATTTTTAAAAATTATTTAATAGAAAATAATTATTCAAGTACGATCTCAAGCTTGAATAATTATTTTCTATTGAATAAAAGAAAGATCGAATAAAATCACAATTTCTAAAACTTATTTAATATTTTTCAAACAAAGAGAGCGTATATTTTTAAAACTTATTAAAAAAAAAACTAATTAAAAATCTGTTTTTAGTTTTTTATATATATTTAATTAATAAGTAAAAATATTTTTCGTATACATCAAAGAAAAAATAAACTGAGTTAATTTAAAGCATCTTAAATTAAAAATATTAATTTGTTTTGTAAATCTTATACGTTAGTATTGGGGGGAAAATAAAGCAAAATTCATAAACTTAAGAAAATATATGTATTGAAGTTTTACTAAGAGCCATTTTAGAATGCTCTACATAACCTAAAAAGTTGTATTGCAAATGTCGATTTGTTTCTGTTTAGAGATTCTTGAAATACAATGGGTTTCAAAGACGAACCATCAAATTGATTAAAATCTATTGGCAAAGATCTATATTTTTTTTCGTAAATGAAAGGACTAATTTTTATGAAAAAACAACTTTAAGAGTCAATGCGAACTTTATGTGGAGATCAATTTTGACTATATTGATGTTCTTCGCGCACCGCTAATCGAATTTTTATGTTAGGTTAGGATAGGTTAGGTGGCAACCCAATGTATCAGGCTCACTTAGACTATTCAGGCCATTGCGATACCACATTGGTGAACTTCTCTCTTATCACTGAGTGCTGCCCGATTCCATGTTAAGCTCAATGACAAGGGACCTCCTTTTTATAGGCGAGTCCGAACGGCGTTCCACATTGCAGTGAAACCACTTAGAGAAGCTTTGAAAACCTCAGAAATGTCACCAGCATTACTGAGGTGGGATAATCCACCGCTGAAAAACTTTTTGGTGTACGGTCGAAGCAGGAATCGAACCCAGACCTTGTGTATGCAAGGCGTGCATGCTAACCATTGCACCGCGGTGGCTCCCATTTTTATGTTAAGCAAACCAGCTAAGCGTGTCAAGCATCGATATCAAAATCGTCTTTGGACATTGCCCATATTCGAATGATCGACTTTTAATGCAATGAAAATCGAAATTTGATTCAGCGGAATACTAAAATAATTGTAGTCTCTGTAGTCAAATATCGAAAGTCGATCAGTCGACACTTTTTGTGAGATAAATTCTAGGTCGACTTTTTGTAATCTTCGAATGCTACTAATCGCCTTTTGATAACTTTGAAAATCGAATCAAGTCCACTAATAATTGATTATAGATTTTGGAAAATCGACTAATTGACTTTTTTTTAGTTAATAAAACAGGAAAATAGTTTTTTACAAAACAAAAACCTTTTATCTGAAAAAGTGATTTTGTAATCTATAAACTAGACTAATCGTCTTTTGATTTATTTGAAAATCCTAACCAAATGTACCAATCGACCTTACATGTTGGACTATATAGACTTTTTATAATGAACAAAATCGAAGAGTCGAAATTAAATTTACCAGGGAAGGTATCACCTTGAGCCGATATCATAAAGTCAAAATTGAAAAAAGAATCTCGAATGTTAAAATTCAAAATTTATGCAAAAAAAAAATCGAAAAGTACTTTTAAAATTCGAAAAGTACTTTTAATGATCTTGAATGTCGAAAATCCACTTTCTTCGACTAGGTTAGATATAGTGGCAGCCCGATATTTCAGGCTCACTAAGACTGTTCAGTCCATTGTGATACCACAGTGGTGAACTTCTCTCTTATTATTTTCACGAATATGTGAAATTTGAGTGGATTGGGGAACTCATACAAAAGTCGAATGTTGCAAAGTCAAAATTCGATACTTTATTAATCTCAAAAGTTTGAAAGTTGTCATTTTAAAATATTTTGAACGGGTAACGTCATGTAGCACTGTCAAAAGTGGCGATGACAAAATTTTCAAAATTTTCAACAGCCTCGAATATCGAAAATTCGACAAATTTGCAAAAAGTAGTTTCGTTAAAAATCGATTTTTAATAACCACCAAAATCAAATTTTTCGAACATCGAGTTTTTAAAAAGTCACAAATATGCTATTCCAAAATTGTTAAAAATTCGTAAAGTCGATTTTTTGATTCAGAGTAATATGGAAAATCCTTCCGACTAGGCTTGTCATTACAAAGAATCGGGCAGAATTCATTGATAAAAGTGTTTTTCAGCACCAATATCTAAGTAAAACTACAATAACGAGCTGTCACTATACCTACACCGGTAGGGGGTTTTTTTTAAATCACCAAAGTCAAATCCACTTTCTTCAAAAATATAAAATGTAGAAAAATCTTTCCCGCAATAAATCGTCATAAATTAACTGCCATAGCCGACAATGGTATAAGCGAAAATTAGAAAAATCAAAGTCGACCTTTGACCGTAAAAAAAAAAAATTTTTAGAAAATTATATGATTTAGTGTATAGTGGCTAAAAGTTGTTTGATTAATCGATTATCTTATGCCTAATTCGAAGTCGAATGTTTGACCGTCTCTCACAAGAACGAAGCTCATTAAAAATTGACCAATAATCGGAATATTCGACTTTTTGATTCAATTTACAATCCCAACTAAAGTCGTCGTCGACCAACCATAAGTCTAATCCATTGTCAACTCATTAACAATGGATGAGAAGGGACAGCCGCCGTTAGCTTTTCATACAAGACGCATTTATTCCATATTCCATATATCAGCAGTACCAAAAAAATACGACAACTTCAAGTTTATAAAAAAATCGAGCAATTTTTTATGCTTCAAAGCCAACATTTCGGTTTTTACGGCGTCAAAAATAAATGTTGTCCAACATATTTACAATTCCGATTTAAAATTAGTTTTTACGCTGCTCTAGAAGAAAGAATAGAAGATTGTGTGGGACTTTGTCAAAATTGCTATTACAGAGATATACACGCAAGAAAACGGGTATCGTCAACTTTTTTTGTTACAAAATCATAATCAATTTCGTTTATATCAAGCACTGACTTTGTTTAAACAAAAGACATATTTTTCACATCCTGTAAAAAGAGTCAACGTTTATCACGAAACTGGGATAGGACTCATGACCCTTTATATGCAAGACGGCAATGCTACCACGGTTGCCATAGTTTCTATAGAAATAAAATTTTGACAAAATTTTTTATTGACATAAAATTTTGACAAACATTTTTATAGAAATAAAATTTTGAGAAAATTTTCTATGGAAATAAAATTTTGACAAAATTCTATAGAAAAAAAAAATGACAAAATTTTCTATAGAAATAAAATTGTGACAAAATTTTCTATAGAAATAAAATTTTGACAAAATTTTCATAGAAATAAAATTTTGACAAAATTTTCTATGGAAATAAAATTTTGACAAAATTATATGCAAGACGGCCAGCTACCACGGTTGCCATAGTTGGTAGAATTCTACAAAAAAATTATCGATTTTTTGGTAGATTGGTCGAATTCTAGATATTATGGTAGATTTAGCAACTAAGATAAATTTTCTGTAGAAATAAAATTTTGACAAAATTTTCTATAGAAATAAAATTTTAACAAAATTTTCTATGGAAATAAAATTTTAACAAAATTTTCTATGGAAATAAAATTTTAACAAAATTCTCTATGGAAATAAAATTTTGACAAAATTTTTCTATACAAATAAAATTTTGACAAAATTTTCTATGGAAATAAAATTTTGACAAAATTTTCCATAGAAATTATATTTTGACAAAATTTTCTGTAGAAATAAAATTTTGACAAAATTTTCTATAGAAAAAAAAATTTGACAAAATTTTCTATGGAAATAAAATAAAATTTTGACAAAATTTTCTATAGAAATAAAATTTTAATAAAATTTTCTATAGAAATACAATTTTAATAAAATTTTCTATAGAAATAAAATTCTGACAAAATTTTCTATAGAAATAAAATTTTGACAAAATTTTCTAAAGAAATAAAATTTTAATAAAATCTCCTATAGAAATAAAATTTTGACAAAATTTTCTATAGAAATAAAATTTTGACAACATTTTCTATAGAAATAAAATTTTAATAAAATTTTCTATAGAAATAAAATTTTTGACAAATTTTTCTATATAAATAAAATTTTGACAAAATTTTCTATATAAATAAAATTTTGACAGAATTTTCTATATAAATAAAATTTTGACAAAATTTCTGAGATATGCGAAAAATGTTGTATTAGGGATTACAATCAGAATCAAGATGATGACTTTTCGCACTGACATCGCGACTTTTTCAAATTTTGGATATGTTGGCTTTTTGAAAATTCTTTTCGATCTCTTTCTGAGAAATGTGAAAACTGTTGTATTAGGGATTACAATCAGAATCAAAATGATGACTTTTCGCACTGACGTCTCGACTTTTTCAAATTTTGGATATGTTGGCTTATTTTAAATCCTTGGAAAATTGGACATTTCGAGTTTTCGATTTTTTTTTTTCAAAATCTCTGTCTCTGACTGTTTTAGAATTTTCCGAATTTTAGAGTCTACTTTTGCATTTACTAAAATCTTGATTTTTGGACTAATAGATATTTTCTAAATCCTACCTTACGAGTCACCGTGGTGCAATGGGAAGCATGCACTGTTGCCACTCGTGCCAAAAACAATCTTGAAAGATTAATTTGAAGAAAATTTTACCAAATATTAAAAAATCTTATTTTGAAGGAAATATTTCATTGCTATAAGAAATGTTGTCAAAATTTCGGTTCTATAGAAAATTTTGTCAACATTTTATTTCTATAGAACATTTTTTCAAAATTTTATTTCTATTGAAAATTTTGTCAAAATTTTATTTCTATTGAAAATTTTATAAAAAATTTTATTTGTATAGAAAATTTTGTCAACATTTTATTTCTACAGACCATTTTGTCAACATTTTATTTCTATAGAAAGTTTTGTCAGAATTCCATTTCAACAAAAAAAATTTTGTCAAAATTGTTATTTCTATAGAAAATTTTGTCAAAATTTTATTTCTATAGAAAATTTTATAAAAATTTTTATTTCTATAGAAAATTTTGTCAAAATGTTATTTCAATAGAAAATTTTATTAAAATTTTATTTCTATAGAAAATTTTATTAAAATTTTATTTCTATAGAAAATTTTGTCAAAATTTTATTTCTATAGAAAATTTTGTCAAAATTTTATTTCTATAGAAAATTTTGTCAAATTTTGTCAAAATTTTATTTCTATAGAAAATTTTGTCAAATTTTGTCAAAATTTTATTTCTATAGAAAATTTTGTCAAAATTCTATTTCTACAGAAAATTTTGTCAAAATTTTATTTCTATAGAAAATTTTATCAAAATTCTATTTCTATAGAAAATTTTGTCAACATTTTTTTTTCTATAGAAAATTTTGTCAAAATTTTATTTCTATAGAAAATGTTGTCAAAATTTTATTTCTATAGAAAATTTCTCTTAGTTGGAGAGGAATATTTTGCTAAATCTACCATAACATCTAGAATTCGACCAATCTACCAAACAGTAAAAATCGATCATTTTTTGTAGAATTCTACCAACTATGGCAACCGTGGTAGCATGGCCGTGCATATAAAGGGTCATGGTTCCAATCCCAGTTTCGTGATAAACGTTGACTCTTTTTACAGGATGTGAAAAATATGTATTTTGTTTAAACAAAGTCAGTGCTTGATATAAACGAAATTGATTATGATTTTCTAACAAAAAAGTTTACGATACCCGTTTTCTTGCGTGTATATCTCTGTATTAGCAATTTTTACAAAGTCCCACACAATCTTCTATTCTAATTTGAAATCGGAATTGTAAATTGTAAAATGTTTGTCAACTTTTGAAGGAATTCTCTGTTTAAAATATTTGAGTTAACCGAATAAAAAAAAAAAGAGTCGAAATAATGGGTATAAATATGAAATATTCCACCATATTTTCCCAAATCCGACGTACATATATATATGGGAGCTATATCTAAATATTAACCGATTTAAACCAAATTTGACATTGTCAAAATTCTACTCTCAGTACAAAATTTCAAGTAAATCGGAATGAAACTTTGGCCTCCGATGGTCATATGAATTTATATCGGGCGTAAGATATATATGGGAGCTATATCTAACTCTGAACCGATTTCAACCATATTATACTTGATGATACTATTAGATGTACTCTAAGTGCAAAATTTGAAGCAAATTACGGTGATAATCTGACCATATGAGTGGATATCGGGCAAAAGAATTTTAATTCTACTATCTCTGCCAAATTTCATGAGAATCGGAGTAAAGCATTGGCCTCCGGTGGTTATACGAATGAAAATCTGACGAAATTTATATATGGGAGCTAAACCTCAACCAATTTTGGCATACTTGACGATACTATCAGCAGCTGTACTCCTTTTGCAAAATTTTAACCAATTAAAATTCTAGCCTCTGACGCCATTGCATTTTAGGCGAAAGATATATATGGGAGCTATATCTAAATCTCAACCGATTTGGCTCATGTTTTGCAAGTTTGCGGGACTTGCAAGCCACTCAGATGTACGAAATTAGAAAAGTTAAAATCGGTTCATAACAAGTATATACGGCCGTAAATTCGGCCAGGCCGAAGCTTATGTACCCTCCATCATGGATTGCGTAGAAACTTCTTCTAAACACTGCCATCCACAATCGAATTACTTAAGTTGCGGTAACACTTGCCGATGGCAAGGTATCTTAAAACCTCCTAACACCATCTTCTAAATTGTATGTAAGTCCATACGTGGTATATATTAAATCAAAAAAGATCGATCCAATACGTATATAATTCAGTTTGACAAAGTAGACATAAAATTTTGACAAAATTTTCTACAGAAATAAACTTTTAACAAAATTTTCTATAGAAATAAAATTTTCACAAAATTTTCTATAGAAATAAAAATTTTGACAAAATTTTCTATAAAAAGAAAATGTTGACAAAAATTTCTACAGAACTAAAATTTTAACAAAATTTTCTATAGAAATAAACTTTTGACAAAATTTTCTATAGAAATAAAATCTTGGTAGATTATTTTTGGCTCGAGTGGCAACCATGATTATGAACCGAATAAAATTTGAACAAAATTTTCTATAGAAATAAAATTTTGACAAAATTTTCTATAGGAGTAAAATTTTGACAATGATGAAAATTTTATTATGAACCGAATAAAATTTTAACAAAATTTTCTCTAGAAATAAAATTTTGACAAAATTTTCTATAGAAATAAAATTTTGACAACATTTACTATAGAAATAAAATTTCGGTAGATTATTTTTGGCTCTAGTGGCAACCATGATTATGAACAGATATGGACCAATTTTTGAGTGATTGGACCAATTTTGGTCTGGTTGTTAGCGACCATATACTAACACCACGTTCCTAATTTGAACCGGATCGGATGAATTTTGCTCCTCCAAGAGGCTCCGGAGGTCAAATCTGGAGAACGTTTTATATGGGGGCTATATATAATTATGGACCGATATGGACCAATTCTGGCACGGTTGTTAAAAATCATATACTAACACCATGTTCCAAATTACAACCGGATTGGATGAAATTTGCTTCTTCGCAAGCCAAATCTGGGTATCGGTTTATATGGGGGCTATATATAATTATGAACCGATGTGGACCAATTTTTGCATGGTTATTAGAGACCATGTACCAATACCATGTACCAAATTTCAGGCGGATCGGATGAAATTTGCTTTTCTTTGAGGCTCCGCAACCCAAATCTGGGGATCGGTTTATATGGGGGCTATATATAATTATGAACCGATGTGGACCAATTTTTGCATGGTTATTAGAGACCATATACTAACACCATGTACCAAATTTCAGCCGGATCGGATGAAATTTGCTTCTCTTAGAGCAATCGCAAGCCAAATCGGGGGATCGGTTTATATGGGGTCTATATGTAAATATGGACCGCTATGGACCAATTTTTGCATGGTTGTTAGAGACCATATACTAACACCATGTACCAAATTTCAGCCGGATCGGATGAAATTTGCTTCTCTTAGAGCAATCGCAAGCCAAATTTGGGGGTCCGTTTATATGGGGGCTATACGTAAAAGTGGACCGATATGGCCCATTTGCAATACCATCCGACCTACATCAATAACAACTACTTGTGCCAAGTTTGAAGTCGATAGCTTGTTTCGTTCGGAAGTTAGCGTGATTTCAACAGACGGACGGACGGACATGCTTAGATCGACTCAGAATTTCACCACGACCCAGAATATATGGGGTCTTAGAGCAATATTTCGATGGGTTACAAACGGAATGACGAAGTTAATATACCCCCATCCTATGATGGAGGGTATAAAAACATCATTTATGATCAAACCGGTGATAAATATATATGGCAGCTATATCTCAATCTGAACCGATTTTAAAAAAATCAAATAACGATTGTCTTTGACCTGAAGAAAGACCCTATGCCAGATTTGAGAACGATCGGACGACTTAAATTGCAAGCAATACTTACAGACGGACATCGCTAAATCGATTCAGAATTTAATTCTAAGACGATACCAAACGATGGGTCTCAATGGGCTACTTCTTGGCATTACATACAAATGCACAAACTTATTATACCCTGTACCGCAGTAGTGGTGAAGGGTATACAAATCGAATATAGTAAATGTTTAAAAGTTTGTCCAATTTTCTTCAAGTTTTAGAGCGGAAAATTCCAAAATAAAATCGAAAAGTCGACATTGTGATTCTAAATTTCATGAAAGAATATCAGAATAAATGATATGACATTGGATAGTTTATCATAAATCGTTATTGTTTTAGCGAATAGAACGGAAAGAAAATGTGATTTTAAATATCAAGAAACAACATCCCAACGCATGATACAAGATTGGGTACTTTAATCATAAATCGTTTTGTTTTTTTTTTTTTTTGTAGCGAACTCAAAAGCTAGATAACTGCCGTTTTTTTGCAACATAATCTCCATACATTACAATCATGTTCGAACATAGAAAATTTCAATTTATTCCACAATTGTTGTATACACATAATTTGGTATAAATTATACATTTATACAACTAATAATAATAATTAATTATTCCATTACAACACTTTTGAGAACTCCATGCTGTATACTCCTGCCAACATATTAAAAACTTAGTTAGGTAAATTTAGAAAAAGAAAAAAAAATTCCAATAAATAATTTTATATTGATAAAAGGCAGAAGAACATGGAGTCTTATAAAAAGAAGGTTTACAAATTCTTTTTTTACTTTTTTTGTTTGTTTTTAAATAACAATTTATGCAGTATTTCAAAAATCTCATGTTTAAGTAGATCTATATATAAGTGTGTATGTGTATATCATTTAGATATATATTAGTATGTATATTAATTAAATATGTTTTTTTGTTTATGTTTTTATAAATTAGTTTAAGCAAAAGAAAAATAAAACAGAGAATTAATAGTTTGATAGGGAGATAGTTGGGTAATTTCGTTTTTTTTTTTTCTTCTTGTTCTTGTGTTTAATAAAAAAGGAATTTCAGGTGGGGAAATCTGGATGTTTGGATATTGGGATTGTTTTCTTTTGTGTATTTTAGTCATATTTCTTTTTCTCTTATTCTCAATCATCATCTTCGTTTTTTATAAACATACGTTGGGGAGCATGTTGCAGCGACAATGGCTGACCCACCATTGCCAATGGTTGTTGAGGCGGTTGTAATGTTATACATTTCTTCGAACGTTTTGGAGGCGGCAATTCCGTATGTGAATGACTATTTAACAAATGTTTCGAGAGATGTTGGCGAACAGCAAAGGCCTCATTACAACTGGCCACAGGGCAAGTGAGGTATCTATATACGGTGGGGAGAGGAAAATAAATGAAATGTAGTTTAATTATTTTTTTGTTTTGAAGAAAATTCCAATGAAAATACTATAAAAACTAAATTTAACTAAACTAATTGATTTTAATTGATTTTGCTATTGGTTATGACAATTTCCAAAAAAAAGCAGACAAAAAATAAATTCTATACAATGTGTATATATTTATATTATTTATATCTTTTCTGAAATTCCTAAGGGTCCTATAGACCCTTACATATTCTATGTCAAAAATTGATCGGGATTATCCTTGCTTTGAAAAAAAAAACAAGCCATTCTTTAACGCCACCGAATAATGGACGGGCAGCTAAGGTTGCGAAATCAGATGCCAACATGTAAACAACATGTATAGCGATTCTTATTGATATGCAAAACAAGTAAAGTCTAATGTCGGGCGGGGTCGACTGTATTATAGCCTGCACCACTTTGTAGATCTACATTTTCAATATCATCTCAATCACGATTCTTATTGGTATGCAAAACAGAGTAAAGCCTAAAGTCGGGCGGGGTCGCCTCTATTATAGCCTGCACACCACTTTGTAGATTTACATTTTCGATACCATCTCAAATTCTTAAAATTTGTTGGGTGGTATGTATAAAGACTTATATTCCCGTATACATATTTAAATCTGAACCGATTTTGAAAAAAAAAATTGATTTCTACAAAATCTCTAGACTTAAAATTTAAATCGGCTAATACCCTAGAGGAACACAATGTTTCGTATGCAATGCAATTTCGTATAAGTAAATTTATGATTTATTGGTCGATAATATGTATTAAAGTTACAGGAACATTTGAGTCATGTTCATAAGTTTTGCGAATTAGCAGTGGCGATTTAACAAGAAAAATTTAGGGTATCTTTGCCAATTCGTAAGAACATTTATATGAGAGCGTTGTTGTTGTAGCAGCTTGGAGAAGCTGATGTGAAAAACTTTAATTTCATATTGACTTGGCTCAAATTTTAGTCAAATCGAATGAATGTAGAGGCTTCTATGCGCTTACGAATCTGGACAGACAAGAGTCATATTTTGCATATTTCTTTGGGGATCCCAAGCGCAGTTGTCACAGTTGGTAGAATTCTAACAAAAATGGTAGATCTTCTATAGAAATACAATTTTGACAAAATTTTCTATAAAATAAAATTTTGACAAAATTTTCTATAAAATAAAATTTGGACAAAATTTTCTATAGAAATAAGATTTAGACAAAAAAATTTAGCCAAATTATTTCTATAGAAATAAAATTTTGACAAATTATTTCTATAGAAATAAAATTTTGACAAAATTTTCTATAGAAATATTTTAACAAAAATATAAAAATAAAATTTTGACAAAATTTTCTATAGAAATTTTTCTATAGAAATAAAATTTTGATAAAATTTTCTATAGAAATAAAGTTTTGACAAAATTTTCTATAGAAATAAAATTTTTACAAAATTTTCTATAGAACTAAAATTTTGGCAAAATTTTCTATAGAAATAAAATTTTGGCAAAATTTTCTATAGAAATAAAATTTTTACAAAATTTTCTAAAGAAATAAAATTTTGACAAATTATTTCTATAGAAATAAAACTTTGACAAAATTTTTCTATAGAAATAAAATTTTGATAAAATTTACTATAGAAATAAAATTTTGTATAGGAATAAAATTTGGACAAAATTTTCCATAGAAATAAAATTTGGAAAAATAATTTCTATAGAAATAAAATTTTGACAAAATTTTCTAAAGAAATAAAATTTTGACAAATTTTCTATAGAAATAAAATTTTGACAAAATTTTGTATAGAAATAAAATTTTGCCAATTATATCTATAGAAATAAAATTTTGACATATTATTTCCAACGAAATAAAATTTTGACAAAATTTTCTATAGAAAAAAATTTTGCCAAATTATTTTTATAGAAACAAAATTTTACCAAATTATTTCTATAGAAATAAAATTTTGACAAAATTTTCTATAGAAATAAAATTTTGACAAAATTTTCTATAGAAATGAAATTTTGACAAAATTTTTTATAGAAATAAAATTTTGACAACATTTTCTATAGAAATAAAATTTTGACAAAAATTTCTCTAGAAATAAAATTTAAAAAAAATACAATATACAATATACGTTTTTTAAATTTTGTAGAGTTTTGGTAAAATTTTCTTCAAAATTTGGTAGATTATTTTTGCTGACGGCAATCTCTGGAGTGGCGTACGTGATAAATTTAAATATTTTGGTCAGTTGTATATATTTTGGATTATTGAAGCTCGCAGCTTGTGTAAAAAAAATGAACCTAGATCCCACAATCGGTTTGTTTTATATATAGAAATAAAATGTTGATAAAATTTTCTATAGAAATAAAATTTTGACAAAATTTTCTATAGAAATAAAATTTTGACAAAATTTTGTATAGGAATAAAATTTGGACAAAATTTTGTATAGAAATAAAATTTTGTCAAATTATTTGTAAAGAAATACAATTTTGACAAAATTTTCTATAGAAATAAAATTTTGAAAAAATTTTCTATAGAAATAAAATTTTGCCAAATATTTTCTATAGAGATAAAATAGAAATATAGAAAAATAGAAATAAAATTTTGACAAAATTTTCTATAGAAATAAAATTTTGACAAAATTTTCTAAAGAAATAAAATTTTGACAAATTTTCTATAGAAATAAAATTTTGACAAAATTTTGTATAGAAATAAAATTTTGCCAATTATTTCTATAGAAATAAATTTTTGACATATTATTTCCAACGAAATAAAATTTTGACAAAATTTTCTATAGAAAAAAATTTTGCCAAATTATTTTTATAGAAACAAAATTTTACCAAATTATTTCTATAGAAATAAAATTTTGACAAAATTTTCTATAGAAATAAAATTTTGACAAAATTTTCTATAGAAATGAAATTTTGACAAAATTTTTTATAGAAATAAAATTTAAAAAAAAATACAATATACAATATACGTTTTTTAAATTTTGTAGAGTTTTGGTAAAATTTTCTTCAAAATTTGGTAGATTATTTTTGCTGACGGCAATCTCTGGAGTGGCGTACGTGATAAATTTAAATATTTTGGTCAGTTGTATATATTTTGGATTATTGAAGCTCGCAGCTTGTGTAAAAAAATGAACCTAGATCCCACAATCGGTTTGTTTTATATATAGAAATAAAATGTTGATAAAATTTTCTATAGAAATAAAATTTTGACAAAATTTTCTATAGAAATAAAATTTTGACAAAATTTTGTATAGGAATAAAATTTGGACAAAATTTTCTATAGAAATAAAATTTTGAAAAAATTTTCTATAGAAATAAAATTTTGCCAAATATTTTCTATAGAGATAAAATAGAAAAATAGAAATAAAATTTTGACAAAAATTTCTATATAAATGAAATTTTGACAAAATTTTCTATAGAAATAAAATTTTGACAAAATTTTCTATACCCGTGTAAAAATTGGAGGATCCAATCCTATCTAATAATATCAAATTGGATCTGTTCAGATATTGGTTCAGACATAATTAGATATGCACAGATATGCTATATATGGTGCTAGATCTGGTTAGATATAATTGCATATCTCATCATATATAGTATAATATCTAATTATATCTGGCATATCTAATAATATATGCTTGGATAGGACCATATATAGCACTATATCTAATAAGATATGGTAGATATAACATCATATCTGACTATATATGGGGTTAAATACGGTCCAAAATATAATAAAAAATCATGAACAAGTTAAAAAGAATTTTGAAATACACGTCTAAACCTCAATGTCATTATGTCAAATGTCAACGCCGTCAGGGACATCACTTCTAAACAAATTTAACGCAAGACTAGCTGAGAAAATTAAGAAATTTAATATAATTGTTTTAAATGTGTTCCTTTGATAAAGTGTATATCGTTTCCTTTATTGCGGAGATTGTGTAGGTAAGTAGATTGTATTTGTTATTTCCTTAGTAGTCATTTTCATATTGTTTTACTATTTTCTAGATTTGGAAAAAAGGAAACCTCAGTGGTGTACTGGTTAACATGCCCGTCTTGCATTCAAAAGGTCACGGGTTCAATCCCAGTTCCGACCAACACCAAAACTTATTTCGGCGGTGGATTATCTCCTCGCAGTAATGTTGGTGATATTTCTGCTTCAAAGATTCTCTAAGTTGTTTCAGCGCAACGTGAAATGCCGATAGGACTCGATTATAACAAGGAGGTCCCATGTTATTGAGCTAATTATTGAATCGAGCAGCAGTCAGTGATAAGTGAGATGTTGATCACTGTGATGTCATGATGGTCTGAATAGTATGTATGAGCCTAAAATAACAGCCTATCGCTATACCTAACCTAATCCCAAATACACTTTAAATGTGAGTATTAAAAGCAACATAAAATTATATGGCAATTTTTATTGCAACTTAAAGAAGAATGATCCAAAACAATACTAATACTTGCTTACATAGTTCAATATATTCCCATATTTGTTTATTCCTATATATGTTTAATAATTGTTTTTTTACTTAATTTCATTGCAGATTGCCTTAACGCTGTAATACTTTAGTCGCGTGTCTAAGTCCAAAGCAGAAGAAACAAACGAAAAAACCCTTGGACAACACTCTAACTCAACTGTCAATACTCTTAAATAGCTTTGATGGATCAATTTAAATTAAACATATTAATTATGCACATACTTTTTGTCTGTATTATTAAATAAAACAATTGATCTCATTTTATATACAAATTATGGGCTTTTATGTGTTGAAAGATCTCGAAAGATACAATTGTATCAAATAATATACAATTATATCAAATTAGATCTGATTAGATGTGTCTCATTTTTGAGATCTGATCAGATCCAATTTCATAGTATTTAGATCTGACCAGATATAACCATTTTTCGGATCTGCTCAGATCTGACCATATCTTGGCTCATATCTAACCATATCAAATCAGATCCCCCAATTTTTACACGGGTATAATAAAATTAAATAATTAAATAAAATTAAAAAAAAAAATACAATATACGTTTTTTAAATTTTGTAGAGTTTTTGGTAAAATTTTCTTCAAAATTTGGTAGATTATTTTTGCTGACAGCAATCTCTGGAGTGGAGTACGTGATAAATTTAAATAGTTTGGTCAGTTGTATATATTTTGGATTTTTGAAGCTCGCAGCTTGTGTCAAAAAAAAAATTAACCTAGATCCCACAATCGGTTTGTTTTATATATAGAAATAAAATTTTGATAAAATTTTCTATAGAAATAAAATTTTGACAAAATTTTCTAAAGAAATAAAATTTTGACAAAATTTTCTATAGAAATAAAATTTTGACAAAATTTTCTAAAGAAATAAAAGTTTTACAAAATTTTCTATAGAAATAAAATTTTGACAAAATTTTCTATAGAAATAAAATTTTGACAAAATTTTCTATAGAAATAAAATTTTGACAAAATTTTCTATAGACATTTTGTCAAATTATTTCTATAGAAATAAAATTTTAGCAAAATTGACTAAAAATAAAATTAAATAAAATGTTGACAATATTTTCTATAGAAATAAAATTTTGACAAAATTTTCTAAAGAAATAAAAGTTTTAAAAAATTTTCTATAGAAATAAAATTTTGACAAAATTTACTATAGAAATAAACATTTGACAAAATTTTCTATAGAAATAAAATTTTGACAAAATTTTCTAAAAATTAAAATTTTGACAAAATTTTCTATAGACATAAAATTTTGTCAAATTATTTCTATAGAAATAAGATTTTAACAAAATCTTCTATAGAAATGAAATTTTGACAAAATTTTCTATAGAAATAAAATATTACAAAATATACTATAGAAATAAAATTTTCCATAGATATAAAATATAGACAAAATTGAGAGGTGAGTTTCAAAATACTAATATCTAAAAATGTCCACATTCATCAATAGCCTGAGGACATTGAGAGCAATAACAGGTTTATGACTGCTCATATTGGAATGCAAAACAAACACCAATATCTGGGATTTCACTGTATGTGCATCATATGGGTGCCTGAAGGCAAAGGAACTGGAGATTAAAACTAATGCTATGGTCACATTGGGCAAATATTTGACAGAAATCAAAAAAGAATCCGTCGGCATAGCCAAACCAGCAGACATTTTTAGCTCATATTGGATATAGAACATCATGGTATGAATATTTTCCAAAAACCGTATCCACATATATGGAAAATGGTTCTGGAAAAATGTTGGACCCTCATTTTGGTCAAATGTTTGCCTAGTGTGACCATAGCATAAGAAATAAATGAATGTGAAGTTAGAGAACACAAAGTTCATAGAGGTTACATGGGCCGATATGGATGGGACATGGTAGACAAATAAAATGATGAGATCAGTGTAACGGCCTGGAAAAGCGGAAAAAGCGTAGAACGGAAGTCAAAAAGGCCGTGGACATCAATACCGGACACCAGAGGAGGTTTCTGACTTCATTTCTACCACAGAATGCACACACAAATCTCTACCTTTTGCCCCTAGGGCATTTTGGAGAGTAAGGTTGGAATTAAAAAATACCATGTCGTAAAGGCCGATGGTCGCTCACCGCTCGAATTTTTCGAGCACAGGGTCAAAATAAATGCCGAATAATATATGAAAAATGTCCTAAAGACAATACTGAAGCCAAATGAATGAAGACAAATATGTCGGTCGTAGACCATTTCAAGAGGACTCAATACCATTGCCCTCGGCACGCCTCAACTCAAGAATGACTTACAAAGGGAAGTTCTTTGCTTCATTTCTATCGTACAATGGTCACCATAATCTTCGGATTTCAATCTGTTGATCTTTTGTTGGGCCTGGGGCATTTTGGAGAGCAAGGTCGACACTACAAAATTTCGATCAACTCAAGACAACGCCTCGCCGGGAGCGGGACTCAACATCATCGCACGTGACGACGGTTGCCAGCCGAGTCAAAAATAACCAACAAAACTACCACTCTATTTATCAAAATTTTATTTCTATAGAAAATTTTGTCAAAATTTTAATTCTATAGAAAATTTTGTCAAAATTTTATTTCGATAGAAAATTTTGTCAAAATTTTATTTCTATAAAAAATTTTGTCAAAATTTTATTTCTTTAGAAAATTTTGTCAAAATTTTATTTCTATAGAAAATTTTGTCAAAATTTTATATCTATAGAAAATTTTAGTCCTATAGAAAATTTTGTCAAAATTTTATTTCTATAGAAAATTTTGTCAAAATTTTATTTCTATAGAAAATTTTGTAAAAATTTTATTTCTATAAAAGAAATTTGTCAAAATTCTATTTCTATAGAATTTCTATAAAAAAAAAATTTCAAAATTATATTTCTATAGAAAATTTTTTCACAATTTTATTTCTATAGAAAATTTTGCCAAATTTTATTTCTATAGAAAATTTTGGCAAAAATTTTATTTCTATAGAAAATTTTGTCAAAATTTTATTTCTATAGAAAATTTTGTCAAAATTTTACTTCTATAAAAAATTTTGTCAAAATTTTATTGCTATACAAAATTTTGTCAAATTTTATTGCTATACAAAATTTTGTCAAAATTTTTTTTCTGTAGAAAATTTGTGAAGTTCTTCTTAGTTGGAGAGGAATATTGTCCAAAATCTACCAAAACATCTAGAATTTTGCCAATCTACCAAACAGTAAAAAATCTATCATTTCTGGTAGAATTCTACCAAAGATGGTGCGTGCTGAGTCAACGAAGATTGGTTTAAAAAGGAGATTCAATCGTTGCTTCCCTTCCGCCACACAAAATTTTCGGATCTCAATCCATTGGAGTTTTATGATTGAGACTTTTTGAAGAGTAAGGATGGCACAAAAAATACCAGTATCGGCGTGAATGAGCCAAAATATCGCCGCGGGGGATGGCTTTGAAGACCAATAATCCGAGCCAAAGGTATTCAATTCGAATAAATTGATACCAAAATTTGAAGATATTTTCGATATTTTTTGCTTTTGGACATAAAAATTTTAAAAATAGCGCTTCACTTTACATATCATTCACCCTGTATCGGTATCACAAAAATAACTGAAAAGTCTATCTATGTCTATGTCAATCAATAGCAAAATCACTTAAATAATCGACCATTCTATGGGGTCAATTTGCAAATTTCTACAACTATATTCCACTACATAATTAGTTAAGCATGTGAACTTTTTAAGGTTCTTTAGCCAGCACCTGCCCTCTAAATGACGTTGTTCGTGTTTCTTTAGCAGTGATTCCTGATTAAACGAACTCGGACATATATTGCACTTGTATTTGAATTCTTCGTGCATCTTGAGATGGGTCTCCAAATGCGTTTGCTGCAAGAATTTCTCATCACATTTCGTACATTCGAAGGGATATTGTAGGCCATGCGTTTTCATGTGCGTATGCAATTGTGATTGTAATTTAAACGTTTTCTCCGGACATCGGGGACAATAGTAGCCGGTAATGCCGGCATGCGCTTGCAGATGCTGATTCAGTGAGGTGACTTGGGTGAATTTCTTCGGACATTGATTACAACAATATTGCTGGACTTTATGGTGGGTTTTCATGTGATTATTGAGATTAGTGACCTGGGCAAAGGAGCGTCCACACTCCGGTTCAATGCATACAAAAGGTCTTTCGCCCGTATGTAATCGTCTATGGTTATTGAGGTTGGTAATCTGAGGGGGAAATTAAAGAAAATAAATTAAATTTACTAATAAAACGACGCAAAAACAAAAACAACTCACCTGAGTAAACGTTTTGCCACAATCCACACATACATAGGGACGATCGTTGGTATGTATACGCTCATGATTCCGTAAATTGGCCGCTTGAGTAAAACCTAGTTTTTTTTTGTTATAATGGAGGGGAATGTCCAGGAATATGGGGGGAGAAAAGGAATATTTTAGGGATTTTTTTAATATTTTGTTTTTTCTTTTTATTTTATTGATTAAAAATAAACAAACATTCTTTTGATTTACCTTTATTACAATAATTACAAACAAATTTTCTTTCGGCCGCATGGTTTCGAATGTGGGTTATCAAGGAGGATTTCCTTGAAAATGTCTTATTACACAAAGGACATGAGCCTTCTTCGTTAAATATTAAGTCCACCTAAGGAAAAAATTTTGCGTAAGATTTTCGGAAAAAGAGGGGGAAAAAGCCAAGTGTAGGATAGATAGTAGAGTTGATTTTGTTGTGTATGTTGTAAGTGTATATGAGTTGAAGAGAAATATGTAGAGAGATAGAGTTCAAGAGAGTAATGTATATATGAATGTGTGTGAGTGTATTTTCTATTTTCATGTATTCTAGTGATCTGTTTGTTTGCGAATGTTACAGCAAGAGATTGAAAGAGAGTATTTCTTTTGTGAGGGGGGGTGGGGGTATGAGGGATTGAGTTATTCGTGTATCAGATTTCACGTAGTGTGCGATTGCGAATCTCTCAAAATATTCTAATGACACCGAAATATTCATACGTTCGTCAAAGGTTAATGCCAATTATGATTTTTTTTTTTTTGATTTTTTGTGTAAATAATTTACATTTTTTTAAATATATAAAAACTATTATAGAAACATATTGCCAAAATAATTCAAATTTGTAAGCGTTTTTTTCTTTATAAATTTGCCAAAATATTTATCTATACATTTGTATTAGATATTTTTTTTTCATATAAATTTTAATTACATTTTTTTTCTGGATATATTTTCCTAAACTTTTTGCTACAATTTTATTTTTATTTAGATATAATAATATTTTAATTTAATTATTTTTTTTTTATAGTTGTTCTTTTATTTTTCTTCGAGCTTTAAAATAATAAATCGACGTATGAAATAAAGCCTACATCCCAGAATATCATCTTCTAATTTTTTCTAAGACGGATAGAATACAGATTCATGTAAGAATAAATGTCGAGAAAAAGTTCGACTCTCCAGCATTTAAGGAAATTCATCATAACATGGACCACATACACGAAATTCTCAAATTTAATTTTCTTTGCTAAAACTAATTTTTGGATTAAAATAATAAATCAACCTTCGAAATAAAACCTATGCTCAGATTTCCATCTTCCAATTTTTAATTATTATTTAAAAACAAGTAAGTAAAGTCTAAAGTCGGGCGGGGCCGACTATATTATACCCTTCACCACTATGTAGACCAAAACTTGTGTTACCATCTCAACTCCTTCAAATTTGTTTGGAGTTATTATCAAGGGTTATAGTCCTATTTATATTTGAAACGATTTGGAGACAATTTTTTGTACTTCTACATAATCGATAGAACTAAAAATTAAATCGGCTAACACCCTGGGATGATAGCTAGGGCAATTTTGATACAATTGTACAAAAGAACATTTATGATTTATGTGGTGATACATACGTATTGGAGATATAGGACAACTTGAGTAATATTTACAATTTTTGCCACTCAGCAGTGGCGATTTTACAAGGAAATTGGTTAGATCTCGCCAAGATATGTGGTCAATTGTGGGTTGTGATATATTATATGGCCAATTTGGGCGATATTTCCACAAGTCGGAGCTTTAAAATTCGACCGTTCTGTGGAAAGTTTGGCATTACAGTGTGTAGGAAATGACTACGATATGGGGAAATCATCACAGAATTTTGTGTAGGATGTAGTCTTTGTGGAAACTATCGAGTCAATTGGAGGAAACTCCCATTGAAAATGGGTCGAAAATACTCTGGCGTACATGAACCGATTTTGACTAAATTTGACATGCATAGTTACAATAATAAAAGGAGAATAATTTTGGCCTCCGTGGTCATATGGGTATCAATCGGGCGAAAGATATATATGAGAGCTATATCTAAATCTGAACCGATTTCATCTAAATTTGGCACACTTAATGATACTATTAAACGTACTCCTTGTGCAAAATTTTAAGGAAATTAGGGCAAAACTATGGCTTTTGAAGCCATATAAGTGTAAATCGGACGAGAGATATATATGGGAGCTATATCTAAATCTTTACCGATTTGAATCAAATTTTGGCACACTTAACGATACTATTGAACGTACTTGTTATGCAAAATTTGAAGCAACTCAGGACAAAACTCTGGCTTTTGAGGACATATAAGTGCAAATCGGACGAAAGATATATATGGGAGCTATATCTAAATCTGAACCGATTTCAACGAAAATTGACACTCTTAATGATACTATTAAACGTACTCATTGTGCAAAATTTGAAGAAAATTAAGGCAAGTCTCTGGCTTTTAAGTGCAAATCGGACGAAAGATATATATGGGTGCTATATCTAAATCTGAACCGATTTGGCTAATATTTTGCATATCTTACGAAAGCCCCAAAACATTTGGCTGACCGAAATTTTTAGAAAATACGTTGATAAATACGTCAATTATGACCAGATCGGTGATGAATATATATGGCAGCTATATCTAAATCTGAACCGATTTTTTTCAAAATCAATAGCGATTGTCTTTGAGTCAATGTAAAACTCTCTGCCAAATTTGAGGACGATCGGACTTAAACAGCGAGTTGTACTTTGCACACAAAATTACATATACAGACAGACGGACGGACGGACAGACGGACATCACTAAATCGACTCAGAATTTAATTCTAAGACGATCGGTATACTAAACGATATACTATACTAAACGTCTCAGACTTTTCCTTCTTGGCGTTACATACAAATGCACAAATTTATTATACCCTGTACCACAGTAGTGGTGAAAGGTATAATAAATGTGATAAAAAGATTGGATCTCCAAATTTTTCGAAAACCATGAACCACAAACAAGAAATACCTCTGAACATACATATAATTCGTAAGGCATACATAGATTAGGTATAAGCTTACGAAAGTTGAAAATCGACTTTTCACCAGAGAATGAAGCCGCAGAGTTGCTCCGCCGATTTCAGTCGCCGCCAACCATTTATTGTCAGTCGACGCCGGCGCCGAATATGTCGACTCAAATTTAGCCGCCAATTAATAAAAAATACCGATTTAAATCAGGAAATTGCCGAATTGACAAATTTATATCGGCTTAGCCGTCACGGCGGCTTGACTGAGGCAAAAAATAAGTGTCAGCCGCCGCCGGCAAAAAATGGGTCGGCTTCATTCTCTACTTTTGACATTTTTAAAAATCGACTTTTAATATTAGCCAAATCGACTCGTTCACTTTTAATGAAAAAGTCCAAAAGTCGACATTGAATGGAATATGAAAGAAATATTTCTATGGTATGTCTGAGAGTATCGGTCTGAAATTTTAGAAAACCACACCATGTACCGCATACCATGTACCGAAGGATGAAAGACAGATTAATTTAAATATAAATATGGTAAAAAGTCTGGCTTCATAAGGCATAAATCTGTAAGGCATAAAGATCACAAAAGTTGAAAACTGACATTTTACCTTTTGACATTTTTCAATATCGACTATAATTCGTAACGCATAAGGCCATAAAATTCGTAAGGCATAAATAGGTTAGGTATAGGCTTACGAAAGTTGAAAATCGACTTTTGACATTTTTAAAAATCGACTTTTAATGTTAATCAAATCGACCCCTCCACTTTTAATGAAAAAGTAAAAAAATCGACTTTGAATTAACAGACATATATGAACAAAATATTTCTATGGCAAGTTTGAAAGTATCGCTAGCAGCGTTACTGTCGAAGGACCCAAGACGGATAGAATAAAAGATTAATTTAAAAAAAATAAATTTGCTAAAATGTTTGGCTTCATAAGGAATAAATAGGTGAGGTATAGTGATGTAAATGTCGACATTTCGACTTTTGACTTTTAATGTTAGCCAAATTGACTCATCCACTTTTAAAGAAAATGTCCAAAAGTCGATATTGGTTTTAAAAAGGCGAATATGAGGGAAATATTTCTATGATAAGTTTGAGAGTATCGGTAGCAACATTACCGTCGAAGGAGCTAAGACGGTCATAATACCAATTCATTTAAAAATAAATGTGGTAAAAAGTTTACCAAAAATGGCAACTCAACACAGTTCGAGTCACGGTAGCGGAAATCTTTTTATACCCTCCACCATAGGATGGGGGTATATTAACTTTGTCATTCCGTTTGTAACACATCGAAATATTGTTATAATACCCTATAAAGTATATATATTCTGGGCCGTGATGAAATTTTGAGTCGATCTAAGCATATCCGTCCGTCTGTTGAAATCACGCTATTTCCGAAGGAAATAAGCTATCGACTTGAAACTTGGCACAAGTAGTTGTTATTGATGTAGGTCGGATGGTATTGCAAATGGGCCATATTGGACCACTTATACGTATAGCCCCCATATAAACCGATCCCCAGATTTGGCTTGCGCAGCCTCAAAGAGAAGCAAATTTCATTCGATCCGGTTGAAACTTGGTACGTGGTGTCTAACAACCATGCAAAAGTTTGTCCATATCGGTCTATAAGTATATATGGCCCCGTGGTGCAATGGGTAGCATATCCGCCTTACATACCTAAGGTCGTGCGTTAGATTCCTGCTTCGACCGAACACCAAAAAGTTTTTCAGCGGTGGATTATCCCACCTCAGTAACGCTGGTAACATTTCTGAGGGTTTCAAAGCTTCTCTAAGTGGTTTCACTGCAATGTGGAACGCCCTTCGGACCCAACTATAAAAAGGAGGTCCCCTGTCATTGAGCTTAACATGGAATCGGACAGCACTCAGTGATAAGAGAGAAGTTCACCAATGTGGTATCGCAATGGTATCGCAATGGTCTGAATAGTCTAAGTGAGCCTGATACATAGGGCTGCCACCTAACCTAACCTAGCCATTTATAGCCCTCATATAAACCGATCCTCACACCCAGAGAAGGAATATGATCAACTCAAACATGTTTTAAGAGCAAAATGTTATTTTTGGGTGGTGACCATGTAACATGGTTTTCGCAACCATGTTATTTTCTCGGAAATCATGTATCTGATCTCGGCAAGCAGGTTATATTTGACGAGAAAATAACATTTTAGTGACAAACATGTTACATGGTCACCATACAAAAATAACATTTTGCTCTTGAAACATGTTTGAGGTGATCATATTCCTTCTCTGCGTGCAGATTTGACTTCCGGAGCCTCTTGGAGGAGCAAAATTCATCTGATCCGGTTGAAATTTGGTACGTGGTATTAGTATATGGTGTCTATCAACCATGCAAAAATAGGACCATATAGGTCCATAATTGTATATAGCCCCCATATAAATCGATCCCCAGATTTGACCTCCGGAACTTCTTGGAGGAGCAAAATTCATCCGATTCGGTCGAAATTTGGTACATTGCGCTAACAACCATGGCAAAATTGGTCCATATCTGTCTATTGTTATACATAGCCGATCCCCAATCATATCATACTGGCCCATATCGGTTCATAACCATGGTTGCCACTCGAGCCAAAAAATTTTGTCAAAATTTATTTCTATAGAAAATTTTGTCAAGATTTTATTTCGATAGAAAATTTTGTCAAAATTTTATTTCGATAGAAAATTTTGTCAAAATTTTATTTCGATAGAAAATTTTGTCACAGTTTTATTTCGATAGAAAATTTTGTCAACATTTTATTTCTATAGAAAATTTTGTCAAAAATTTATTTCTATAGAAAGTTTTTTCAAAACTTTATTTCTGTAGAACATTTTGTCAAAAGTTTATTTCTATAGAAAATTTTCTCAAAATTTTATTTCTATAGAAAATTTTGTCAAAATTTTATTTCTTTAGGAAAGTTTGTTTAAAAAATTATTTCTTTATGAAATGTTGTCAAAATTTTTTTTCTATAGAAAATTTTGTTAAAAGTTTATTTCTATATATAATTTTGTCAAAATTTTAGTTTTATGGGAATTTTATTTCTACAGAAAATTTTTGCAAAATTTAATTTCTAAAGAATTTTTTCAAAATTTTATTTCAATAGAAAATTTTGTGACAATCTTATTTCTTTAGGAAATTTTGTTTAAAAAATGATTTCTTTTGTTTAAAAAATGATTTCTTTTGTTTAAAAAATGATTTCTTTATTTAATTTTGTCAAAATTGTAGAACTATAGAAATTTTTCTCAAAACGTTATTTCTAACGAAAATGTTCTCAAAATGTTATTTCTATAGAAACTTTTCACAAAATTGTATTTCTATACAAAATGTTGTCAAAATTTTATTTCTGTAGAAAATTTTGTCAAAATTTTATTTATATAGAAAATTTTGTCAAAATTTCATTTCTATACAAAATTTTGTCAAAATTTCATTTCTATACAAAATTTTGTCAAAATTTTACTTCTATAGAAAATTTTGTCAAACTTTTATTTCTTTAGGAAAGTTTGTTTAAAAAATTATTTCTTTAGGAAATATTGTCAAAATTTTAGTTCTATGGAAAATTTTCTTAAAATTTTATTTCTATAGATAATTTTGTCAAAATTTTAGTTTTATGAGAATTTTATATCTATAGAAAATTTTTGCAAAATTTAATTTCTAAAGAATTGTTTTCAAAATTTTAGAACTATAGAAAATATTCTCAAAACGTTATTTCTAAAGAAAATGTTCTCAAAATGTTATTTCTATAGAAACTTTTCACAAATTTGAATTTCTATACAAACTGTTGTCAAAATTCTATTTCTATAGAAAATTTAGTCAGAATTTTATTTCTATAGAAAATTTTGTTAAAATTTTATTTCTATAGAAGAATTTTTATTTTATAGATAATTTTGTCAAAATTTTATTTCTTAGACAATTTTGTCAAAATTTTATTTCTATAGAAAATTTTGTAAAAATTTTATTTCTATAGGAAATTTTACCAAAATTTTATTTCTATAGAAAATTTTGTCCAAATTTTATTTCTATAGAAAATTTTGTCCAAATTTTATTTCTATAAAAAATTATGTCAAAATTTTATTTCTATAGAAAATTTTATCCAAATTTTATTTCTATAAAAAATTTTGTCAAAATTTTATTTCTATAGAAAATGTTGCCAAAATTTTATTTCTATAGAAAATTTTGTCAAAATTTTATTTCTATAGAAAATTTTGTCAAAATTTTATTTCTATAGAAAATTTTGTCAAAATTTATTTCTATAGAAATTTTTGCCAAAATTTTATTTCTATAGAAAATTTTGTCAAAATTTTATTTCTATAGAAAATTTTGTCAAAATTTTATTTCTATAGAAAATTTTGTCAAAATTTTAATTTTAATTTAAATTTGACAAACATTCTTTTCCTCTGTTGGTTAAGCTACTCTTGTAGTTTAGTCAATGTATGGTTTTAAGCTGAAATAAAAAACAACAACAATGCTTAAAGAACAAAACCAACAATAACAAAACAAAACAAATGGAAAAAGAAGAGGAGGCACGCTCAAAATAAACCCAGCCATGTGAATTCAAATCGATGATTTGACAGTGGCATAGGAAAAGAGATATGTTTGTTTCGAATTTATTTCGGCATAAGCCGGCTATCAATGTAAAACCTTTTTTCGGAGGGTTCAAGTGTGGTTTTTGTTGGGTTTAATAAACTGCCTGAATTTATTCTGATAATTGGTTGATAGTTTTGCTGCAAGTAGAGGATGCTGATGAGGAATGTGGTAATTCCGAAACGTGCGTCCATCCAACCATCTTGCAGTCTATAGGGCTTTGCCCAAATAAATTTGACAAACATTCTTTTCCTCTGTTGGTTAAGCTACTCTTGTAGTTTAGTCAATGTATGGTTTTAAGCTGAAATAAAAAACAACAACAATGCTTAAAGAACAAAACCAACAATAACAAAACAAAACAAAATTTTATTTCTATAGAAAATTTTGTCAAAATTTTATTTCTATAGAAAATTTTGTCAAAATTTTATTTCTATAGAAAATTTTGCCAAAATTTTATTTCTATAGAAATTTTTGCCAAAATTTTATTTCTATAGAAAATTTTGTCAAAATTTTATTTCTGTAGAAAATTTTGTCAAAATTTTATTACTATAGAAAATTTTGCCAAAATTTTATTTCTTTAGAAAATTTTACCAAAATTTTATTTCTATAGAAAATTTTGTCAAAATTTTATTTCTATAGAAAATTTTGTCAAAATTTTATATCTATAGGAAATTTTACCAAAATTTTAGTTCTATAGAAAATTTTGTCAAAATTTTATATCTATAGGAAATTTTGTCAAAAGTTTATTTCTATAGAAACTTTTCACAAAATTGTATTTCTATACAAAATGTTGTCAAAATTTTAGATCTATAGAAAATTTTGTACAAATTTTATTCCTATAGAAAATTTTATCCAAATTTTATTTCTATAGAAAATTTTATCCAAATTTTATTTCTATAGAAAATTTTGTCAAAATTTTATTTCTAAAGAAAATTTTGTCCAAATTTTATTTCTATAGAAAATTTTGTCTAAATTTTATTTCTATAGAAAATTTTGTCAAAATTTTATTCCTATAGAAAATTTTGTAAAAATTTTATTTCTATAGACAATTTTGTCAAAATTTTATTTCTATAGGAAATTTTTTGTCAAAATTTAATTTTAAAAACTATAAAACTATCATATTTGTGATAAAAACATCAGTCTGTTAATTATGGTTCCAATTAAAATTTTAATGAAATTTTAATTTTTCAAAATTGGTAGCTACAGTTCTCGTAAAAATCTGATATATGGTAAACGAAAGTCATTATTTCCATGCATACGGTATTGCAGTGGGTATGGTATAAACTCTCGTAGTAAGTAGTTTATTAACTAAACTGTTTTTATTACCCAGGAAAAACTCTCATTACCAAATAATTTTGTAGGTAACATAGCCCAAGAGAATGAAATTTCGATTTGGCTCAATTTTGCAAAAAGGAGACTAAAGACATTTTTGGCAAAAAAAAGTCGAAAATTTATCTTTTTGGATACAGTTATAAGAAGTAGGTGCCATATTATAAAATTTAGCTAACAATTTTATAGAATTAGGGAATTTGTAGAAAATCGATTTTCTGGAAATCAATTGCAATTGGTTAAAGACTTTTTCCTAGGTTTTGCATATAGAATCCCTCACAATATTATGCAGTAACAATAACATCGGAATGGCGCGAAAATGGGGGAAAAGTAGTGTAGCACTAAGGAAACATATTTTCAACGAAACGTAGTCGTAAACTTAATATAAATAAATTTAATTTCCATTATAAGACCAACGGAATTCCTTTTTGTAAATAATAGCTAACGTTTGTCCTCAAAATTTTTTTTGAGCTTGAAAAAAAAAGAACTTTAAGAACCCTAGGAAATTTTAATGGTATAAAATTTCGTCTCGCAAAAAATTGGTTTTATGTATAATTAAAAAATATATATATAAACTATACTAAATAATAAAAATAAAATAAAATCCTTTTTAGGTACTTATAATTTTTTAAAAAATAATTATAAATTTTTTGTCTTAATAAATCTTTTCGAATTCTAAAGCCTTTTAATTTTGTTTTTTTTTTTTCATCTATAAAAATCTTTTCTTTTTCTATTATTTCTTTCATTTTTGTGTAAATATTTTTTTCCAAAAATTTTAAGTTAGATAAATTTTGATTAAATTTTGTACGTAATCATGATCCAAAATATATGAATTTTGACATCTTTTTCATTTAGGACTCGAGTTTATAATTTAATTTTCTTTTTAATATTTTATAATTTATAATCTATAACTTATCTATAAGGAGTATATAATTAGGTATTGTCAATAAAAAAGAGTTGTGTTAGGGTGTTAGATGTTATTATGTTAAACTGTTATACTGTTATACTGTTATAATTGTGTTATTTTGTATTTATTGTCTATTTATAGTTGGTTTGTTAATTATAATTGATACAAAATAATAATGTTCGATCGATCAAACGTTTTTTTTCTAATAAAAAAAAAAAAAATTATTTTTGGAGCCAACACTCCCATAGTGAGTATACAATACCATTTGTTGTTTTTTTTTTTTTTGTTATAAAAACCATCATTTTCAAAAAACAAGAAAATTCTAATAAATAAAATTGTATACAGTACTTTTTTGTTAGAGATCTCTAAAAAGTTTGTGTTTTTTTGGGGGGAATTAGATTAGATATTTTTTTGTTGGTTTCCTGATCAGGTTTTAATTTCTTTGTGTTTGAAGAGCTGGGAACCACATGTCCTTGCCGAGCTTAAGCTTAAGTCTCCTGTTTTATTGCCTATAGACTAAAAAAATTAGCATAGACAAAAAATGTTATACACATAGAGCATATAATTAAGAAGGAGAGAGAGAAAGAGAGAAAAAAGAGATAATAATACACAATCATTGGATGTAAACCAAAATTTGGAGAAATTTTTTTTTTTTTAATAAAAATAAAATAAAATAAAATTTGTTGACATTTGTATTAATTACATTCTGTATTCCCCCGTTTGTTTAATGACATGAGTTTCATTTTCTTAGAAACTCTTGTTACTAAAGCCTTTGATACTTTTCCTTAGTTAGTTAGCAAAATTTCCACTTGTTTCTTCTTTTTTTTGGTTTAGTCTGAAATGAATGCAAAATTCTTGATATCTCTGAAAATAGAAGCAAAACAATGATAATTACTGGATAAAAATTCCCCAAACAAATACAATTACAACGCTACGTACCTGAGACTGCATCGTAACCTTCATCCATCTAAACATAAAGGACGATTCATTGAGGGCTTTCTTTAATTCTTAGATGACTGAAGGGGGAATGGGGGTATACATGATGTTCTGGATGATCCTAGGCAATCTGAAGAAGCTTTTATTTCGCGAGGGAACTCCACACTTTAATTCCACAGTTTAGGTCCACATCATTCAACATTTGGTTTATGCAAAGGACGATTTTCGAAGATTGTGGTCTTGAGGCGGTGAGGCAGGGCAGGGGGGCGGTGGGGGGTCGGTCCCTAACTTTTTTTCTTTTATACTCAACCTTCTTTTATCTCAACATTAATCACAATACACAACTACTAAGACTAAAGACGAATTCCTAGAAATTCGCGTCTAGGTTCGACTGGGAGAGCGTTTTGAATTTTCGTTTTTATCAAAAACATCGAGCATCTCCTGAGGTCGCACACTAGATATTGTACTATTATCAAGGATTAATCTGATACTTTTAAACACTTAACAATTACTTAGTAAAATGTATACTCTGTTATATGCAAGTTTTTTTTTACTTAGAATATGATTTTATAAAATAAAAAAATTAAATAAAATTTATTTTATAATAATACTATGGCGGGTTTGTAGCATCCAGCACCAATTGGTAATAAAATTCGCAAATTTTTAAAAATTGTTATCAAAGATTATGTTTACGATTTTCGGATTAATATAAAATTATTTAAATATATTATTAATTTAAAAAATATATATATATTTAAATATATATTAAATAAAATATATAAAAAATATATATTAAATATATATTTAATTTTAATCTTTATTATAATTAAAAATTATAACAGATATAACCGCTAAGTCGATCAGTTTATAATATTATTATTTTATTTATTTTGTTTTTATTAAAGAAAATTTTTGAGTCATTAATCAAACAAACCGCCAACGTATTATTTGCCATTAAAGGCAAAATAACCAAAATTATTTGCCTTTATAAATCTTAGCGTTTTTAAGTACTATTTCTACTGTATACTCAATCTTAGTCTATTTTTACTTATACAAACATGCATTATGCAAGATTGGAATGGTTTTGTATATGAACTGTATTTATTGTAAATTTGATTTTTATTTATTTATTATTTTTGTTTTGTTTTTTTTTTTTTTTTTTTTAAGAATTAAAATAAAATAAATGATAAAAATCTTACACAACGAGGACAAAATTAAAATAAAATAAATTGACTTCTCTAATACTGTCTACTTGGAAGTAGCAGATCTTTATTCAATAAAAAAAACTGTTTGGGATGTTCATATACGAAACAATTTTTTTGAGATGACAACAAATAAAATACTTGCTTTGGGAGGTTAATAAACGAACCCTTGCATTGCATATGCACACAAAACAGATTTTTTTGATTCACTCACGAAATTAATTGATCCAATTAATTTTTTAATTGAAATGTCTTCACTCAGAGAAATGAAAAAAAAATAACTTAAAGTCAGTTAAAAAATTAATTGATCCAATTGAAATATTAATTGAAAGTCAATTAAAAACTAATTCATCCAATTAAAAAATTAATTGAAACTATTAATTTTTAAATAATTTGTTTAATCAATTAAATTTTTAATTGAATATTTTTTTAAAACTCAATTAAGACTTTAATTGGAAAAATTTTTGTGAAAAATTTTTTTCTGTATGTGAGGGGTATGCACACATTCGTGCGAATATAGATTTTAAAAGAGATTAAATTAGGTTGAATTATACTATATTGAATTATATGGAATTGAAATAAAATAAAGAATAGAATAAATTAATTAAAATAAAAAAAAATAAAATAAAGTAAAAAAATCGAAAACGTTCTAATTTTTTTCAATTTTCTGAAATTTGAATTGAAATTTTGGCAACATTTTCTATAGAAATAAAATTTTGACAAAATTTTCTATAGAAATAAAATTTTGACAAAATTTTCTATAGAAATAAAATTTTGACAAAATTTTATGTAGAAATAAAATTTAGACAAAATTTTTTATAGAAATAAAATTTTGACAAAATTTTCTATAGAAATAAAATTTGGATAAAATTTTCTATAGAAATAAAATTTTGACAAAATTTTCTATAGAAATAAAATTTTGACAAAATTTTCTACAGAAATAAAATTTTGACAAAATTTTCTATAGAAATAAAATTTTGACAAAAATTTCTATAGAAATAAAATTTTGACAAAATTTTCTATAAAAATAAAATTTTGACAAAATTTTTTTTAGAAATAAAATTTCGATAAAATTGTCTATACAAATAAAATTTTGGCAACATTTTCTATAGAAATAAAATTTTGACAAAATTTCCTTTAGAAATAAAATGTTGACAAAATTTTCTACAGAAATAAAATTTTGACAAAATTTTCTATAGAAATAAAATTTTGACAAATTTTTTTATAGCAATAAAATTTAAACTACATTTTTTATAGAAATTAAATTTTGACAAAATTTTATATAAAAATAAAATTTAGACAAAATTTTTTATAGAGATAAAATTTAGACAAAATTTTTTATAGAAATAAAATTTAGACAAAATTTTTTGTAGAAATAAAATTTTGACAAAATTTTCTATAGAAATAAAATTTTGACAAAATTTTCTACAGAAATAAAATTTTGACAAAATTTTCTATAGAAATAAAATTTTGACAAAAATTTCTATAGAAATAAAATTTTGACAAAATTTTCTATAGAAATAAAATATTGACAAAATTTTTTTTAGAAATAAAATTTCGATAAATTTTTCTATACAAATAAAATTTTGGCAACATTTTCTATAGAAATACAATTTTGACAAAATTTCCTTTAGAAATAAAATGTTGACAAAATTTTCTACAGAAATAAAATTTTGACAAAATTTTCTATAGAAATAAAATTTTGACAAAATTTTATATAGAAATAAAATTTTGACAAAATTTTATATAGAAAAATTTTTATAGCAATAAAATTAAAACTACATTTTTTATAGAAATAAAATTTTGACAAAATTTTATATAGAAATAAAATTTAGACAAAATTTTTTATAGAAATAAAATTTTAACAAAATTTTCTACAGAAATAAAATTTTGACAAAATTTTCTATAGAAATAAAATTTTGACAAAATTTTCTATAGAAATAAAATTTTGGCAACATTTTCTATAGAAATAAAATTTTGACAAAATTTTTTATAGAAACAAAATTTAGACAAAATTTTTTAAAGAAATAAAATTTGGATAAAATTTTCAATAGAAATAACATTTTGACAAAATTTTCTATAGAAATAAAATATTGACAAAATTTTATATAGAAATAAAATTTAGACAAAATTTTTTATAGAAATAAAATTTAGACAACATTTTTTATAGAAATAAAATTTTGACAAAATTTTATATAGAAATAAAATTTTGACAAAATTTTTTATAGAAATAGAATTTGGATAAAATTTTCTATAGAAATAAAATTTAAACAAATTTTTTATAGAAATAAAATTTTGACAAAATTTTCTATAGAAATAAAATTTTGACAAAATTTTATATAGAAATAAAATTTAGACAAAATTTTTATAGAAATAAAATTTTGACAAAATTTTCTATAAAAATAAATTTTTTGGCAAAATTTTGTATAGAAATAAAATGTTGACAATATTTTCTATAGAAATAAATTTTTGACAAAATTTTCTATGGAAATAAATTTTTTATAAAATTTTTTATAGAAATAAAATTTTGACAAAATTTTCCATCGTACTAAAATTTTGACAAAATTTTCTATGGAAATAAAATTGTGACAAAATTTTCTATGGAAATAAAATTTTGGTAATTTTTTTTTGGCTCGAGTGGCAACCTTGGTTATGAACCGATATGGACCAAGTTTTGTTTAATTGGGGATCGGCTATATATAACTATAGACCGATATGGACCAATTTTGGTATGGTTGTTAGCGCAACCTAGCAAAAAATTTTGGAAGTTCTTTCAAAGGCACAACTTTAATAGCACTTCCAGAAGATGCAGTCCCAATGATGTTCTTTATTTTAACTACCGAGGAAGTTCTTTTAAATAATTTTTTATGACTCGGGTTTTTCATACTTATAAGGGGTAATTTTAACTTTTTTTGTTTCAAATACGTTAAAAACAGAGTAAGAATTAATAAAATGGTATAAATTATTCAAATATTGATGAAAAATTTGCAAAATCCATTCTGAAAAAATTGTGAATTTTTGAAAATATTTGAGGTCAAACGTTTCCGACAAGCGTTAGAGAATCCATTAAAGATTATAAAAAGTTATAAAAATTATTTATTTGACAGAATAACACAGAATTTTTTAATTTACATCCATTGAATTTGGATCACACCTAAAGAAGTGATGCAAATTCAGTGCAACGGCTGTGGAAATAGAGGACATCCGTGCTATGACAAGCCCATGTTAAATTCATCGCTTCTGCGTCAATTTTGCACCATTTCCGGATCTAAAAAGAACATTTTCATTACTTTTTTGGCGACGCTTTTTTTTTTGCTGGGAATGTACTTAATTTCAGCCAAATCGGATGAATTTTGCTCCTCCAAAAGGTTCCAGAGGTCAAATCTGGGGATCGGTTTATATGAGAGCTATATATAATTATAGACCGATATGGACCAATTTTATGCATGGTTGTTAGAGACCATATACTAACACCATGTACCAAATTTCAACCGGATCTTATGAAATTTTCTTCTCTAAGAGACTCCGCAAGCCAAATCTGAGGGTCGGTTTATATGGGGGCTATACGTATAAGTGGTCCAATATGGCCCATTTGCAATATCATCCGACCTACATCAATAACAACGACTTGTGCCAAATTTCAAGTCGATAGCTTGTCTCGTTCGGAAGTTAGCGTGATTTCAACAGACGGACGGGCGGACGGACGGACATGCTCAGATCGACTCAGAATTTCATCACAACCCAGAATATATATACTCTATGGGGTCTTAGAGCAATATTTCGATGTGTTACAAGCGGAATGACAAGGTTAATATACCCCCATCCTATGGTGGAGGGTATGAAAATTCGGCTAAAATAAAAAATTTAAGTAAAACAAATTAAAATAATTATTATAATTAGACACACAAAAAATATTTTTCTGATTCAATCACGAAATTGCTTGATCCAATTAATTTTTTAATTGAAATGTCTTCAATCATAGAAATGATAGTATCAATTAAAAAATTAATTGAAAGTCAATTAAAAAATTAATTGATCCAAAGTAAAACTTAATTGATACTAATAATATGTGTGATTGATTTTTATTTCAATTAAAAAATTTGTTGAATCAATTACATTTTTAATTGAATATTTTTTAAAACTCAATTAAGATTTTAATTGGAAAAATTTTCGTAAATTTTTTTCTGTGGAGTGATCAAAACCGGTAGATAAAACCCGGTATACCTGTTTATCTTCTTACACCGATTCTCGATTTTCGTTAAAATCCCATTTTAGACAAGCCGGCGTTTTCAAGGCCTCAACGCCCCTTTTTATATTTTCATTGTAAAATTGCAAATTTAATGCCAAATTTACGCACATACATCTAGGTAGACACACAAAAAAATCCTGATTCAATCACGAAATTAATTGATCCAATTAATTTTTTAATTGAAATGTCTATGATCACCAAAATTATAGTATCAATCACAGTTTTAATTGGACATTTAAAAACTTAATTGATTTCATTTGTGAATTTCAATTAATTTTTTAATTAATTCAATTAAACATTTAATTGCGAAATGTAATTAATTTTTTCATTAAAAACTTAGCTATTTTAAATTACTTTTGTAACTATTTAGTGTTGTTAGTTCGATTGAAAAATTGATTGTTTGAAATAAATTTTTAGTTAAAAAAAATTTCCATCATTTTTTTTAATTGACTTACGTCTTCCCGAGTTGAATTAAAAAGTTGATATGTTATAATTATCAATATCAAAGCTACTAGTTAGTCACATTTATAAAATTTTTGAGACTAGTTGTAGTAAACATTTAAGCAACTTGTATACGCTTAACTAAATAAAAAAAAAACAATTTTATATAGAAATCAAATTTTGACAAAATTTTCTATAGAAATAAAATTTTGGCAAAATTTTTAATAGAATTATAATTTTGACAAAAATTTCTTTAGAAATAAAATTTTGACAAAATCTACTAAAGAAATAAAATGTTTACAAAATTTTCTATAGAAATAAAATTTTGACAGAATTTTCTTTAGAAATAACATTTTGACAAAATCTACTAAAGAAATAAAATTTTGACAAATTTTTCTATAGAAATAAAATTTTGACAAAATTTTCCATAGAAATAAAATTTTGACAAAATTTTCTATAGAAATAAAATTTTGACAAAATTTTCTATAGAAATAAAATTTTGACAAAATTTTCTATAGAAATAAAATTTTGACAAAATTTTCTATAGAAATAAAATTTTGACAAAATTTTCTATAGAAATAAAATTTTGACAAAATTTACTAAAGAAATAAAATTTTGACAGAATTTTCTATAGAAATAAAATTGTGACAAAATTTTCTATAGAAATAAAATTTTCTATAGAAATAAAATTTTAACAAAATTTTCTATAGAAATAAAATTTTGATAAAATTTTCTATAGAAATAACATTTTGACAAAATTTGTTATAGAAATAAAATTTTGACAAAATTTTCTATAGAAATAAAATTTTGACAAAATTTTCTATAGAAATAAAATTTTGACAAAATTTTCTATAGAAATAAAATTTTGACAGAATTTTCTATAGAAATAAAATTTTGACAAAATTTTCTATAGAAATAAAATTTTGTCAAAATTTTCTATAGAAATAAAATTTTGACAAAATTTTCTATAGAAATAAAATTTTAACAAAATTTTCTATAGAAATAAAATTTTGACAAAATTTTCTATAGAAATAAAATTTTGACAAAATTTTCTATAGAAATAAAATTTTGACAAAATTTTCTATAGAAATAAAATTTTGACAAAATTTTCTATAGAAATAAAATTTTGACAAAATTTTCTATAGAAATAAAATTTTGACAGAATTTTCTATAGAAATAAAATTGTGACAAAATTTTCTATAGAAATAAAATTTAGATAAAATTTTCTATAGAAATAAAATTTTGACAAAATTTTCTATAGAAATAAAATTTTAACAAAATTTTTTATAGAAATAAAATTTTGATAAAATTTTCTATAGAAATAAAATTTTAACAAAATTTTCTATAGAAATAAAATTTTGACAAAATTTTCTATAGAAATAAAATTTTGACAAAATTTTCTATAGAAATAAAATTTTGACAAAATTTTCTATAGAAATAAAATTTTGACAAAATTTACTATAGAAATAACATTTTGACAAAATGTTCTATAGAAATAAAATTTTGACAAAATTTTCTATAGAAATAAAATTTTGACAAAATTTTCTATAGAAATAAAATTTTAACAAAATTTTCTATAGAAATAAAATTCTTACAAAATTATTTATAGAAATAAAATTTTGACAAAATTTTCTATAGAAATAAAATTGTGACAATATTTTGTATAGAAATAAAATTCTTAAAAAATTTTCTATAGAAATAAAATTTTGACAAAATTTTCTATAGAAATAAAATTTTGACAAAATTTTCTATAGAAATAAAATTTTAACAAAATTTTCTATAGAAATAAAATTTTGACAAAATTTTCTATAGAAATAACATTTTGACAAAATTTGTTATAGAAATAAAATTTTGACAAAATGTGCTATAGGAATAAAATTTTGACAAAATTTTCTATAGAAATAAAATTTTCTATAGAGATAAAATTTTAACAAAATTTTCTATAGAAATAAAATTTTGACAAAATTTTCTATAGAAATAAAATTTTGACAAAATTTTCTATAGAAATAAAATTTTGACAAAATTTTCTATAGAAATAAAATGTTGACAAAATTTTCTATAGAAATAAAATTTTGACAAAATTTTTAATAAAAACTAATTTTGACAAAAAAAAAAGTGTTTTTATTTGTTAGACCGGGGACTTATCAGCCAACCTGTTATAATTAACTTTTTAATCCAACTTTAATTTTTCAATTGAACATTTAAAAAAATGTTCAATAATTGACTTAATTAACTTAATTTTTTTTATCATGATTAAAAAGTTTATTGTATCAATTAATTTATTAATTGAAAAAAATTTCTGTGTAGCACTTCCAAATAGACATAACGTACATTTCAATTAAATTGTGTCCAACTTTTAATAAATTATCCAACTTTAAATAATTATCGTTGATTTTTAGTGACAATAAAACTAGAATTTCTTTGAAAAATTCGTGTTTTTATGAAAACCGGTTGAACTGGTTATGCCGGTTAATTGTTTCCCCCCACGGGTTTGGGGAAACCGTCCAAGTTTTTAAAAGCTAGAAAAAAGACTTTCAAAATATCCGGTTTGTGATCGCTCTAATTATAACCTGTTAACTTGGTTTCTTTTAATTAATCAAAAAATATTCTTTTTTAGATCATTATTATAAAAAAAATTACAATTTCATACAGTTCATACATGTGTTCCCTAAAATAGTTTGGTTTCTAATTTTTATATAGCTCTATAAAAGCGTATAAGATTATTTACATAGACTTTATACAAAGATTTTTTATAATTATTCAATTAATCATGATTTTTCAATATAAATTAATTTTTATTTATTTTTTGTTACAATATACAAAGATTTTTTTTATAGTTATTCAATTAATCATGATTTCAATAAGAATTAATTTAATTTATTTTTTGTTACAAACATTCGATACAAGTTTTGATTTTTATAAAATTTCTTTCCAACAAAAGAAATTTTCTTCTATTACCATTTAGAAATTATGCCTTTTAATTTCTTTCCAACAAAAGAAATTAAAATCCATTATTATTTGTTTTTATTTAATCACACATTTGTTACTTTTTCCCTAGAACCATTCCAATCAATTTCAATTTTTGTTTATTTATAATTATATTAAATAAATACACTCCACACATCTCAGCTGTTATCGCAAAACAATATTAAATATAAAGAAAGTGTTTGAAAGTTCCATAAATAAAAACCTATATAAGCTTTGTTAATTTCATTTGTATTTTTGTTTATCTCTTTATAGGTTTTTATTTAGTTACTTGTTTTATTTCTTATTTTTTTTTTTGTGGCTTAAAATATGTAAGTTAGTAGTTAAATTAGTTAGTTTGTTAATTAGTTAATAATAATAATAATAAGAGTATAAGGTAAGTTTAGCACATATTACTGTAAATATTAGCACTTCAGCTGCATGATTACGTATATGTGAGATCAAGGGTGAGTTCCCTGAAAATGTTTTATTACATAAAGGACAAGATACTAAGTCCACCTAGGGGGAAAAATTTTGTGCAAAAAATGTTCGAAATTAAAGAAAAAGAAAAGAAAAGGAATATATATTTTGCTTTTCTTAATTCAAATGGATTTTGTAATAGTGTTTTCGTTTTTTTTAATATATTTTTTTTGTGTAATAGCTTTAAGCTTTTTTTAGTTTTTTTCTTTATATTTACATATATAAGAATATTTAATGATTGCACTATTTCAAATCAGCATTTGAATAAGGGTTTCGAGATATATATAATTATAGATATAATTTTTATATATTAAATACATTTATAAAATGCAAGCTTAAGTCTTAGATTTTAAAAAGACATATTCTTTTTAAATCTTATTTAATAATAAATCTCCAACAAGATTTAATTTAAAAAGTCTTAAAAATTGAAACTCAGTATCAATGTCAATAAAATTATATAAAAAAAATAATAATTAATAATAATCATAAAAAAATTATAAAAATAATATCATATAAAAAAATTTAATAGATTCATTATATAATTTAATATTTATATAAAAAAATAATTGTGAAATAAGAGCAGATTTTTATTTAAAAATTGATATAAATAAAATTATTCAATATAAATAAAATTATATATAAAAAATAATTATTAATAAAACTAAAAAAAAAAAAAAAATTATAAAAATAATATCATACAAACAAAACGTAATAGATTCATAAATAATCTAATATTTAAACGAAAAAAAAAAAATACTTGTGAAATAAGAGCAGATTTTTATTTGTCTAACACTGCACTAAAATATTAGCTTTCCTTTGTCATGAATAAAATTTTAGACAAATTTCCATTCGGCCATTAAATATTTTCTATAAAGGCAAATAGCATTGACAAGGGCCTATTATGACCATGCTTCCCTTTTGTGAGACTAAATGTATCACAATTGTTTAGTCTAAACCAATTTAACTGAAGTTAGTTAAATTAAATAAAAATATTTAGTATATGTAGCTCAGATTTAATATAATCGAATCTAAATAAAAATGAACCTAGATAACACAATCGGTTTGTTTTATATATAGAAATAAAATTTTGACAAAATTTTCTAAAGAAATAAAATTTTGATAAAATTTTCTATAGAAAAAAAATTTTGACAAAATTTTCTATAGAAATAAAATTTAGACAAAATTTTCTATAGAAATAAAATAGAAAATAGAAAAATAATTTTGACAAAATTTTCTATAGCAATAAAATTTTGAAAAAATTTTCTATAGAAATAAACTTTGTACAAATTTTTCTACCAAAATAAAATTTTGACAAAATTTTCTATAGAAATAAAATTTTTAAAAATTTTTTATAGAAAAAAAATTTTGACAAAATGTGGACTATAGAAATAAAATGTTGACAAAATTTTCTGTAGAAATAAAATTTTGACAAAATTTTCTATAGAAATAAAATTTTGATAAAATTTTCTATAGAAATAAAATTTTGACACAATTTTCTATATTAATAAAATTTTGACAAAATTTTCTATAGAAATAAAATTTTGAGAAAATTTTATATATAAATAAAATTTTGAGAAATTTTTATATAGAAATAAAATTTTGACAAAATTTTCTATAGTAATAAAATTTTGACAAAATTTTCTATACACATAAATTTTTGACAAAATTTTCTATAGAAATAAAATTTTGACAATATATTCTATAGAAATAAAATTTTGACAAAATTTTCTATAGAAATAAAATTTTGAGAATATTTTCTATAGAAATAAAATTTTGAGAAAAATTTCTATAGAAATAAAATTTTGATAAAATTTTCTATAGAAATAAAGTTTTGGCAAAATTTTCTATAGAAATAAAATTTTGAAAAAATTCTGACAAAATTTTCTATAGAAATAAAATTTTGACAAAATTTTCTATAGAAATAAAATTTTGAAAAAATTCTGACAAAATTTTCTATAGAAATAAAATGTTGACAACATTTTCTATAGAAATAAAATTTTGAAAAAATTCTGACAAAATTTTCTAACGAAATAAAATTTTGACAAAATTTTTGATAGAATAAAATTTTGACAAAATTTTCAATAGAAATAAAATTTTGAAAAAATTTCTATAGGAACAAAATTTTGGCAAAAGTTTTCTAGAGGAATAAAATTTTGACAAAATGTTCTAGAGAAATAAAATTTTGACAAAATTTTCTACAGAAATAAAATTTTGACAAAATTTTATATAGAAATAAAATTTTGACAAAATTTTATATAGAAATAAAATTTTGACAAAATTTTATATAGCAATAAAATGTTGACAAAATTTTCTATAGAAATAAAATTTTGACAAAATTTTCTATAAAAATAAAATTTTGACAAAATTTTCTATATTAATAAAATTTTGACAACATTTTCTATAGAAATAAAATTTTGAAAAAATTTCTATAGGAACAAAATTTTGGCAAAAGTTTTCTATAGGAACAAAATTTTGGCAAAAGTTTTCTATAGGAATAAAATTTTGACAAAATTTTCTGGAGAAATAAAATTTTGACAAAATTTTCTATAGAAATAAAATTTTGACAAAATTTTATATAGAAATAAAATTTTGACAAAATTTTATATAGAAATAAAATTTTGACAAAATTTTATATAGCAATAAAATGTTGACAAAATTTTCTATAGAAATAAAATTTTGAGAATATTTTCTATAGAAATAAAATTTTGAGAAAAATTTCTATAGAAATAAAATTTTGATAAAATTTTCTATAGAAATAAAGTTTTGGCAAAATTTTCTATAGAAATAAAATTTTGAAAAAATTCTGACAAAATTTTCTATAGAAATAAAATTTTGACAAAATTTTCTATAGAAATAAAATTTTGAAAAAATTCTGACAAAATTTTCTATAGAAATAAAATGTTGACAACATTTTCTATAGAAATAAAATTTTGAAAAAATTCTGACAAAATTTTCTAACGAAATAAAATTTTGACAAAATTTTTGATAGAATAAAATTTTGACAAAATTTTCAATAGAAATAAAATTTTGACAAAATTTTCTATTGAAATAAAATTTTGAAAAAATTTCTATAGGAACATTTTGACAACATTTTCTATAGAAATAAAATTTTGAAAAAATTTCTATAGGAACAAAATTTTGGCAAAAGTTTTCTATAGGAATAAAATTTTGACAAAATTTTCTGGAGAAATAAAATTTTGACAAAATTTTCTATAGAAATAAAATTTTTACAAAATTTTCTACAGAAATAAAATTTTGACAAAATTTTATATAGAAATAAAATTTTGACAAAATTTTATATAGAAATAAAATTTTGACAAAATTTTATATAGCAATAAAATGTTGACAAAATTTTCTATAGAAATAAAATTTTGAGAATATTTTCTATAGAAATAAAATTTTGAGAAAAATTTCTATAGAAATAAAATTTTGATAAAATTTTCTATAGAAATAAAGTTTTGGCAAAATTTTCTATAGAAATAAAATTTTGAAAAAATTCTGACAAAATTTTCTATAGAAATAAAATTTTGACAAAATTTTCTATAGAAATAAAATTTTGAAAAAATTCTGACAAAATTTTCTATAGAAATAAAATGTTGACAACATTTTCTATAGAAATAAAATTTTGAAAAAATTCTGACAAAATTTTCTAACGAAATAAAATTTTGACAAAATTTTTGATAGAATAAAATTTTGACAAAATTTTCAATAGAAATAAAATTTTGACAAAATTTTCTATTGAAATAAAATTTTGAAAAAATTTCTATAGGAACAAAATTTTGGCAAAAGTTTTCTATAGGAATAAAATTTTGACAAAATTTTCTAGAGAAATAAAATTTTGACAAAATTTTCTACAGAAATAAAATTTTGACAAAATTTTCTATATTAATAAAATTTTGACAACATTTTCTATAGAAATAAAATTTTGAAAAAATTTCTATAGGAACAAAATTTTGGCAAAAGTTTTCTATAGGAATAAAATTTTGACAAAATTTTCTGGAGAAATAAAATTTTGACAAAATTTTCTATAGAAATAAAATTTTTACAAAATTTTCTACAGAAATAAAATTTTGACAAAATTTTATATAGAAATAAAATTTTGACAAAATTTTATATAGAAATAAAATTTTGACAAAATTTTATATAGCAATAAAATGTTGACAAAATTTTCTATAGAAATAAAATTTTGACAAAATTTTCTATAAAAATAAAATTTTGACAAAATTTTCTATAGAAATAAAATTTTGACAAAATTTTCTATATAAATAAAATCTTGACAAAATGTTCTATAGAAATAAAATTTTGAGAACATTTTATAAAGAAATAAAATTTTGAGAAAATTTGATATAGAAATAAAATTTAGACAAAATTTTTTATATGAAAAAAATGTTGACAAATTTTTTTCTGACAACATTTTCTATAGAAATAAAATGTTGACAAAATATTCTATAGAAATAAAATTTTGACAAAATTTTCTATCGAAATAAAATTGTTGTTGTTTTTTATTGCAGCTTAAAACCATACATTGACTAAACTACAAGTGTAGCTTAACCAACAGAGGAAAAATTTCAACAAAATTTTCTGTAGAAATAAAATTTTGATCAAATTTTCTATAGAAATAAAATTTTGACAAAATTTTCTATAGAAATAAAATTTAAAGAAAATCTTCTATAGAAATAAAATTTTGACAAAATTTTCTATAGACATAAAATTCTGACTAAATTTTCTATAGACATAAAATTCTGACTAAATTTTCTATAGATATAACATTTTGGCAAAATTTTCTATAGAAATAAAATTCTGACAAAATTTTCTATAGAAATAAAATTTTGACAAAATTTTCTATAGACATACAATTTTGACAAAATGTTCTATAGAAATAAAATTTTGACAAAATTTTCTATAGAAATAAAATTAAAAAAAAAAATGTCTATAGACATAAAATTTTTAAAAATGTTTCTATATAAATAAAATTTTGACAAAATTTTCTATAGAAATAAAATTTTGAGAAAATTTTCAATAGAAATAAAATTTTGACAAAATTTTCTGTAGAAATAAAATTTTGACCAAGTTTTCTATAGAAGTAAAATTTTGACAAAATTTTCTATAGAAATAAAATTTTTACAAAATTTTATTCTTATAAAAAATTTTGACAAAATTATCTATAGAAATAAAATTTCGAGAAAATTTTTTATGGAAATAAAATTTTGATAAAAGTTTCTATAGAAATAAACCTTTTAAAAATTTTTCTACCGAAATAAAATTTTAACAAAATTTTCTATAGAAATAAAATTTGTTGTTGTTTTTTTATTTCAGCTTAAAACCATACATTGACGAAACTACAAGTGTAGCTTAACCAACAGAGGAAAAGAATGTTTATCAAATTTATTTGGGCAAAGCCCTATAGACTGCAAGATGGTTGGATGGACGCACGTTTCGGAATTACCACATTCCTCATCAGCATCCTCTACTTGCAGCAAAACTATCAGAATAAATTCAGGCAGTTCATAAAAATGAACCACACTTGGACCTTCCAAAAAAAGGTTTTGTATGATAGCCGGCTTATGCGGAAATAAATTCGTAACAAAATTTTGACAAAATTTTCTATCGAAATAAAATTTTGACAAAATTTTCTATCGAAATAAAATTTTGACAAAATTTTCTATAGAAATAAAATTTTGGCAAAATTTTCTATAGAAATAAAATTTTGGCAAAATTTTCTATAGAAATAAAATTTTGACAAAATTTTCTGTAGAAATAAAATGTTGACAAAATTTTCTATAGAAATAAAATTTTGAGAAAATTTTCTATATTAATAAAATTTTGACAAAATTTTCTATAGAAATACAATTTTGACAAAATTTTCTATATTAATAAAATTTTGACAAAATTTTCTCTAGAAAAAAAATTTTGAGAAAATTTTATATAGAAATAAAATTTTGAGAAAATTTTCTATAGGAACAAATTTTGGCAAACATTTTCTATAGAAATAAAATTTTGAGAAAATTTTCTATAGAAATAAAATTTTGACAAAATTTTCTATAGAAATAAAATTTTGACAAAATTCTATAGAAATAAAATTTTGACAAAATTTTCTATAGAAATAAAATTTTGACAAAATTTGAGAAATAAAATTTTGACAAAATTTTCTATAGAAATAAAATTTTGACAAAATTTTCTATAGATATAAAATTCTGACTAAATTTTCTATAGATATAACATTTTGATAAAATTTTCTACAGAAATAAAATTCTGACAAAATTTTATATAGAAACAAAATGTTGACAAGATTTGCTATAGAAATAAAATTTTGACAAAATTTTCTATAGAAATAAAATTTTGAGAAAATTTTCTATAGAAATAAAATTTTTGAGTAAATTTTATATAAAAATAAAATTTTGACAAATTTTTTTCTAGGAATAAATTCTGACAAAATTTTCTATAGAAATAAAATTTTGACAAAATTTTCTATAGAAATAAAATTTAGACTAAATTTTCTATAGAAATAAAATTTTGACAAAATTTTCTATAGAAATAAAATTTTGACAAAATTTTCTATAGAAATAAAATTTTGACAAAATTTTCTATAGATTTAAGATTTTGACAAAATTTTCTGTAGAAAAAAAATTTTTACAAATTTTTCTACCAAAATAAAATTTTGACAAAATTTTCTATAGAAATAAAATTTTGAAAAAAATTTTCTATAGGAATAAAATTTTGACAAAATTTTCTATAGACATAAAATTTTGAGAAAATTTTCTATAGAAATAAAATTTTGAGAAAATTTTCTATAGAAATAAAATTTGACAAAATTTTCTATAGAAATAAAATTTTGACAAAATTTTCTATAAGTAAAATTTTGACCAAATTTTCTATAGAAATAAAATTGTGACAAAATTTTCTATAGAAATAAAATTTTAACAAAATTAATAGTCTATAGAAACAAAATTTTGACAACATTTTCTATTGAAATAAAATTTTGACAAAATTTTCTATAGAAATAAAATTTTGACAAAATTTTTTATAGAAATAAAATTGTGACAAAATTTTCTGTAGAAATAAAATGTTGACAAAATTTTCTATAGAAATAAAATTTTGACAAAATTTTCTATAGACTGGTGCCAAGTAATCTGCAGAGTGGCAATTCATTACTTTCAGTACCAATACTTTACAAAAATGATTTTCTTTTGTAGGTATATGTGCCGTGAGCAAAACTGAAATTACTTTTACCAAATTAACTCTGGGCTATTGTATCAAAATGAGGATAAAACACGAACGATAATGTCAAATTTCCTTGAGGAAACTTAAATCTAGGATATTATAATCATAGTGTTATACTAGGAATAATGGTCAAAGAGAGAAAAATATTGCAACTTACGAATCCGGAACTCAATGCTACGGCAATGAATTAGGTCAATAGTCCTATAAAGGTCAGGGTTGTTAACCTATATTCTGAAAACTTTTTCCACTCTTATTTTACGTAACGAAAAAAATTAAACCAACATAGGATATATTCGAACAAAACGTATAACACAACACAACCAAAAAAAAAATATAATAACAACACAAGATAATATATAATTAATTCTTTTTTAAGTAAATTTATAAATTATTATTGAATAAAAACCAATGTTTTTATTCATTACTTGTGTGCTTCATTTTTAGATATTTAACGAATTAAATCTCAAAGATCTCAACTGTTATACAACGTGTTTAGTTCATATATGCCCTTTGAAATTTGACCAGCCAACACTGGTTATTTTCATAAGAAATTAATAAATTTCTCTTTTCTAACAGCCAACACTGTTAATATTAAAGAGAAGAATGTGTCAACAAGTACTAAAGTGCTCAAGATATTATTAAAGTCAGACAACACTAACTTTTTCGGAAAAAAACAAATTAATTCTAAGAAACCAGCCATTACTGGAATCTTTGGCATATAAATAAGAAATTTATTAACAATTTCTTTTGCTAGACTTTTATATTTCAAAAGAAAAATAATTATATATTCCTGTAATAAACGACGAAAAATTGTGCTCATTTTTGCAGTTAGTTTTACTGACAATTTATCGAAGGAATTGGATAAGAAAGGTTTAAATTCCATATTAACTTTTTGGTTATATGGGTTAATCTTTATGTATTTTTAATAATAAATTTTACTATTTTTATAATGTTATAGTCATATTATAAGTCTCCGCGTTATACACTGTTAGAACTATATAGGATTACAGTTTGAAAATATTTTCAATACTTATTTTGAGACTGTTATAATTGAGAAGATACATTCTATTAAGCAATATTTTTGCTCGAAACTATAATACCGATTTTTATAATTTTTATAAAAGCTATTTTCATATTTTAAATTCTCCAAAATATGTTAAAACTGTTGAAAGTGAATAAATAACATAAAGTCCGAGCCATTTTTAATTTTCTTAGTGCATTAAGAAAATTAAAAATGTTTTAAAGCTGTCATACTTGAAAAGATCAACTATTTTAAAATAAACTAACTATATATATCGAAAGATCGAAACTATAGCAATACCTGGAATGGATTTTTATAAAATCTAAATTCTCGAAAATATGTTTAAACTGAACAAATATCGTTAAATTCAAGCCATCTGTTTTCAAATTTCTTTACTTGAGAAGATCCACTCTTTTAAACTATCATCAAAATCTGGAAATGATTTTTATGAAAGCGATTTGTATATTCTAACTTCTTCAAAATGTATTAAAACTGTTATAACTTAATAAATATGCATTTTGTTTGCAAACTCTAATACTTGAGAAGATCCACTGTTTTTTGCTCGAAAATGTCATCAATGTAAATTTTTATGAAAGCAAGAGAAAGAGAATATCAGCTGTTTTGTACTATTTTCCCCCCGAAAATATCATGAATATGTGGGATTGATTGTTTTGAATGCTTTTTAGCATATTCCATATTTTCAAAAATGTTTTTAAACTGTTATAACGTATAATTCGAGCCATGTTGAATTTTCTTTATGCGCTTGTGTTCAAAAACTGTTATACTTGAAAAGATCAACTGTTCTAAAATATTTTCCTTGCTCGAACCTATCGTCAACTATCTGAGATAAATTTTTATGAAATCTAATTTATCCAAAACGTTTTATAATTGTTTTATAATATAACTGATCAAATATCGCCTTGAATTTTCATTGAGCACTTTGTTTGAAACTGTTATACTTGAGAAGAAAATATCATAGCTTGAAAATATCATTAATATCTGGTATTTTAGAAAGCCTCTTTCTTTAAATTTGAAAAGATCTACTGTTTTAAAATAATTTCGTTGCTCGAAGATATCATGAATACCTTGGATAGAAATCAAATTTACCTAAAATGTTTCATAAATGTTATAACTGAATATATATCGTAAAATTCAAGCCATTCATTTTGAATTTTCTTTAATCACATGTATTGAGACACTGGTATACTAGAGAAAATCCACTATTTTAAGTTATTTCTTCGCAATTATCAGTCTGGGATTGATGTTTAAGAAAGCCTTTTGAATATTCTACATTTTCCAAAATGTTTTTAAAATGTTATTACTGATTAAATTACCTAAAATTCGAGCAATTTTGAATTTTCTTCAGATTTAAAAAGATCAAGTGTTTTAAACTATTTTCCTTGATATTTTTCCTTACTATCATCAATATCTGGAATAAATTTTTTTGAAATCTAAATTGACCAAAATGTTGTAAAACTGTTATAACTTAATAAGTATAATAAAATTGAATTTTCTGTAATCACTTGTTTTGAGACAATGTTAAAGTCTAGAAGTTCCACTCTTTTTAGCTATTTTTTCGTTTGAAACTATCATCAAAATCTGTTAATGATTTTTATGAAAGCTTTTGGCATATGCTAACTTCAACAAAATATATTAAAACTGTTATAACTGAATAAATATCGTAAAATTAAGTAATTAATCGAATATGTCATCAATATCTGGGATTGATTTTTATGAAAGTTTTTTTGCATATTCTATTTATTTATTGTTTATTTTAAGCATTGGCTACTGAGGCCATCAACTATTTTTGCATATTCTATATTTTCCCAAAATGTTTTACAACTGTTATAACTCAATTAGTAACATAAAAATCGAGTCATTTTAAATTTTCTTTAAGCACTTGTTTTAAAATTGTTATACTTAAAAAGATCAACCGTTTGGAACTACTTTTACGGCCCAAATATGTTAAAACTGTTATAACTGAATGAATATTATAAAATTGAAAAGATTCATTTTGAATTTTAATAAACACTGGCTCTGAAACTGTTTTAAACTATTTTTCATGCTCGGAACTAACAGCAATATCTGGAATTGATTTTTATGAAACCTTTTTTGCATAAACTAAAGTTTACAAAATGGGATTTAAAACTGTTATAACTATATATTTAATATAAAATTCAAGGCCAGTATGTTGAATTTTATTAAGCACTTATTAAATTGGAAATAATTGTTGGATTTTGAATGTTTGATATTGAATTTAATTTTTTTGAAATGGGCTTTTGGGGATAATGAGATTGTTAACATGTGTATATAAAGTAATTATACCGTTTTCTTCAGAAGATGTTTTAAACAGCAAGCACATTTTTGTTTTTAATATTTTCAAAAAACTGTTATACCGACACTTTTTTTAGTTCAGCTTGATTAGTTGTTTGAATTATCGTTAAACATAATAATAGGGCGGCACCGTTATATGCGCTCTTTTCAAAAGCTTAAGCTTACATTTTGTTTTGTGATTTGAAAGTAATATAATGTTTCTACAATAGTTTTATATATATGGAAATAATAGGTACATCTAAATGTTGTATGGTCTTCTCCAATTCATAGGAGGACATGGTGATTTGTTGTAATTTATTTTTAACACCGTTTTGACGTGGACGGCGCGTTGGTTGCTGTTGCTGTTGCTGAACTGTCGTCTGCAACAGCAGCAGATATAATTGAGAATGATAACATGGAATACAAAAACATATAAGAAACACACACGTAGAGAGAGAGAGAGAGAGAGTGTTCAAGAGAGAAAATTCACCATTTCATAAGAGATATCATATAAAAAGAGAATGCAGTTTTTTAAATGGAAACAAATGCATTTGTATTTGTGGGAGTATGGCCAGGATATTGCCAATATGGGTGAGAGAGTGTGTGTTGTTTTTTCATAGTTTTACAATTATTAGAAGAAAATTGTAATAGTTTGTGGCATTTTGGGTTTTGTTTTTTGTTTTTGGGGGGGAGAAGGTCAAAGAACGAACGAACGAACATTGCAAGACGACATTAGAGTTTTTTTTTTTTTTGTTTGTTTTTGTTTGCCGTAAACAAATGATGCAGCATGTGTAAAATTAGAAGAAACAAAAAATTAAAAAAAAAAATAAAAACAAAACAGAAAAGATATCCAAAGAGAGAATATGGGAGAAAGAGAAAAAAGAGAAGACAAAAATTCAATGGTTAAGACAATTATTATAATAAAAAATTGTTTACAAAATAGAGGAGAGGGAGGGAGAGGGACTCATGGGACGAACGTTTCGTCATAGGTTTTTGGGAAAGAGCAGCGAGCACAAACACACTGATGATGATGGGTTGAAAGGATATTGCTTTTACAGCACAACTACTAAAAGAAGGTTTATTAAAAGTTGGAGGTGTTTGCGGTTAAGGTTTTGCGGTACGATCCAATTTTAACTTGGACTTGATGGATACTTTTTTATTTTGGTGGGTTTTTTTTTGCTCTTCTGCTTGATTGACTTAAAAAACTGGGTGAAGAAACACTTACATCTTCTGAATCGTCCTGCGACTGTAGACTATTTGTTGAATTTGTGGAATTTTGCAGTTGCTGGTGTTGTTGCTGTTGCTGCTGTTGTTGTTGTTGCTGTTGATTAGGCTGTTGCTGGTTCGACGATGTCTGTTGTTGCTGTTGTTGAAGTTGCTGAGGCATTTGCTGTTGATTCAATGCATTTGCTGAATTAGTTGTACTATTTACCACAGCTGCTACGGCTGCTGCAGCAGCTGTTGCTGACAATGCCGGTTGACCGGATGCAGCGGAAGCAGCTACTGATTGATAAAAACCATTACCACTATTTGTCAAATGTTCCGAACACTTTACACAGGTGGGTATATTATAGCCGGGAACTTGGAACAACTGTAATGAGAAAATAATTAAAACAATTACATTAGTATAAATTATTTAAAAGAACATTTTATAATATTTATAAATATTTTGTTTTTTTTTTTTAATAAATTTAAAGAAATTTTGATTTTCTCTATATTACATTTATTTTTTTCAACTCTCTTAAGAATGCTACTTTAGCCCTGTGTGGCTTTAAGGCTACTAAGGGAACCAAGGAAAACAACAACGAAACCTACATATCTAAATCAAACCAAATGGGGGAAAAAATGAGAAGAAAAAAAAATGAAAAATAAAAAACCATATGAAACCCCCAGAATACACTCAAGGAAAAAATATTGATCCTAAGAGAGACAAATAAAAATAATAATAGGCCTGTTTTCAATTAGTACTCGATGTAATAATTGTATGAGCTATCCAGAATATCTCATAAGTGAAAATCGCGTCGGTGTTGCCAGATTGCATTTTGATAAAGTAACGTTTTCCCGAGATTCTCAATATCGATTTTTAGTGAGGAATTTATCGAATAATACGAAATTAACAGTGACAAAAAGTGTCATAAATAATCACAGCAGTAATGATTTATTACTATTTGAGAAATGCATACATTAAAAATCCAAGATTTCACTAGTTTTCTGTGATTCTATTTTTAAACAGCTGATGATACAGGGTTGCAAATTTTCAGACATATCCTGGCATATCCTAAAAAAAAACCTAATAAAAAATTTCGATTTTTTTTTTAGAATTATTTTTATACAGAAATTCAAACATTATTTGGCACCAGTCAATAATTTTATTTTGCATAGAAAAAATTAGAACCAAAAGTTTCCCATTTAAAAATTTTATTGAATTTTTAAAAATATTCAATTAAAAATTTAATTGCTTCAACAAATTTTTTAGTTGCAACAAAATCACAAAAATTAATTGGAACAAATAATTTTTTAATTGACTTTGATAATTGATACTATCATAACCGTGATTGAAGACATTTCAATTGAAAATTTATTGGATCAATTAATTTCGTGATAGCAGACAAAACAAAAATATTTTTTTTGTGGTATTTTGTTAATAGATGGCGTTGATGTCTTCTATCGCGCCAGTGTTACCAGCAACATTGTGTCATAACACATGTTGTTTGGAAAGCTGATGTAAACGGTGATTTTTTTTCTATTATCATTTTGGCAACACTGGTTTAAAAAGCTGACGCACTGCCTTTAGACTATTGTTTGTGAGGCTATTTTAAAGACCATGTCTATACAGGCCAGCGTTGCCAGAATTGTTTCACCAAAAACCGCTAGATTTGCCCAAAAAAATAGCTAAAAAAAAGCTAAAAAATGTTAAAAAATAGCTAGAAAAAAAGCTAATTTTTTTTTGTATCAAAAGTCACATTTTTGATTGAAATTTAACAAACTTAAAGGCTTTATTTCACTTACAATGCATATTATTTTCATTTTAATTCCACTTCTGTGAGACTGTAACAATATCTAAGGCATATTAGCTCTGTTTGAGTATTCGATACATTTTGATTACTATCACAAATTTTTTACTGGAAGTCCTTCGTTTTGTGGGAGCTACCTTCCCAACACCTCTATTTTATTTACTTGTTATTTTAAAATATTAAATGATCTAAGCATGCTTTGGATTTGGTAAAAAAATGATTTGTCATTTTTTTAAATAAAATTTTAGTTTGGATTTGAAATTGTGAAAAATTCGAAATACATTACTTTTATTTAAATTGTAGAAAATACCTATAGTTTACATTTCCCAGTAAAAACATTTTCCTTTTCTTCATGAGCTATCAAAGTGCTTTAAAAACGTGCTAACGCCAACTTAAATTTCCAAATTCAGACTCGACATCAAGTAGAAATTATTGTATATATACGTTTTTAAAATAAAGTGTTGAAAAACATCTTCTATTTTTGAACGCTATTTTGGTTTGTGGTTAAGATGCAAAAACTCCTCACATTTAAAGACTATTTCATTAATTCTTCCTTCTTTCATGAAAACATACCCATTTTTAAGTTGAATCACTTAATTATAAGGACAAAACGACTTTATCGTCTTTTGGACAAGGAAAACAGTTTATATAAAAGAAATTCACAAATGCTATTATAACCAAAATTCGCGTTCGTATTTTAAGGAGACGACAATATTTTTTCAGTGCACAAAGCTATTCACATCCACTATTTTAATTTAGTAATATCGTAATAACTTTAGAATATTATAATAACATAAAAAGGATAAACGACTCAAATGATAATATTCCCAATAATTTACTGACAGAGTATCTAACAAATTTGTATGGTAATAGTAGATTTAAAGTTTACGATAACTTTTATGTATATAATGAAAAAACTTTACAACAAGGTGTATTTGCTACAAAAATGCCTGCATAATGGCTGGACTCATTATTAATGTTTCAACTGAGCTTTGAAATATGTGAAAACCCTTATACTTGCAGCAAGGCTTAAGCGGACCTTAGACGGTCGGATAAACACTACGACAGAGGTTCGCCTATTTGTTGTGTGTTCGTTCAAGTTTTACCCTCACACTGTACGAACAATTATGATAACAACATGAAGAAATAAGAAGAAGCATAAACACAAACAATGAAGATGGACGAAAAGTTAGGTGTAAAGCCATTTTTTAGTAAAAATGGAAGAAACAATAAAAATTCCAAGCCTAATTAGCGATCCCTCATTAATTTCATCCCAGAAATGCTTGTTTTAATTATGAAAATAAATTTGTTTTTGCTAATGTTTGGCGAACATCCCCTTACACGTGAAGATTTGTGCCTCCCAACCGGAAAAAATCAAAGTTGTTTTGATTTTATACCAACACGTCCCCGCAACACGCGAACATGGCCTTATACTACCGGATTTGTCGCCGCAACGTGTTGTGTCGCAGGGTTTATCCGACCGTATAAGGTGCCCTTTAGATAAAAACGCCGATTTATCCATATTTCAATAGAAACATGTCGAAAATAAAAAAGCTAAAAATAGCTAAAAGGGTCATGAAAAAAAGCCAGAAAAAAAGCTAAAAGCTAAATGCATTTTTTTCCCGCTAAACGTCTTCAAAAAAAGCCAAATCTAGCGGGAAAAAAGCTAAATTGGCAACGCTGATACAGGCAAGCCCGCTTCAAATGAAGTATTCAGCATTGAAGCTTTTATTCTTGAGAAACCAGCCGAAATGTTGCAAAGAGTATGCCAAAATTGGACTAAGGGGACGGACCATTTGAGGTCCAGTCGCGATCAATATTAGTATGAAATAATCTTTAAATTATATGGACTATCGATAGGATTCAAAAAAAAAATATTTCATGAATTTGTGTTTTTTTTTAACAATTTCCTATAGCTTATAAAAATCACTTTTTACGTAAAAATATATTATTCCGTTTCCACATTTTTTTATACGGGAAGGGTAACAACGAATGTGTTTTATTTTCTTTAAATAAAGTTTCTTTAAATCGACTTGTGTGTGTCCATAAGTCGAATTTTTGATCTATAAATTTCCTATACCTCTTAAAAATCACCCTTTATGTATTATTCCGTTTCCACATTTTTTTCATGTGGGGAAGGTAACAACGAAAGAGCTTTATTTTCTTTAAATAAAGTTTCTTTAAATCGACTTGTTTGTGTCCACGAGTCGAATTTTTTATCTATAAATAGAACTGCTAGACAACATGACGGCTAGTATTTCAAGAAAAAAAGCTTCAATGCTGTTGACTTCCAATACTTCATTTGAACCGGGCTTGTCTGTATAGACATTATCTTTAGGCTGTAGACTATTAGAAAAAATTACGATCGAAAATAGTGAACGGACGGTAACAAAATGTAACGGAGTGTTCACGATTTCGTCTACGGGCGTTCACGATTTCGTCTACGGACGTTCACGATTTCATGAACAGCGATCATCAATACATTGTGTGATCGTTCACCAATCAGGTGTATTCAGCAATGTATCTAAATAGATTTCGATTTGTTGTTGCATTAGTGTAGTAACAACCAAAAATTTAAAACCAAGTATATACGGCCGTAAGTACGGCCAGGCCGAAGCTTATGTACCCTCCACCATGGACTGCGTAGAAACTTCTACAAAATAAAATTTTAACAAAATTTTCTATAGAAACAGAATTTCAACAAAATTTTCTATAGAAATAAAATTTTGACAAAATTTTCTATAGAAATAAAATTTTGACAAAATTTTCTATAGAAATAAAATTTTGACAAAATTTTCTATACAAAAAAATTTTGAGAAAATTTTCTATAGAAATAAAATTTTGACCAAATTTTCTATAGAAGTAAAATTCTGACAAAATTTTATATAGAAATAAAATTTTCACAAAATTGTCTATAGAAATAAAATTTTGACAAAATTTTCTATAGAAATAAAATTTTGACAAAATTTTCTATAGAAATAAATTTTTAATTTTTTCTATAGAAATGGTACATTATTTTTGGCTCGCGTGGCAACCATGATTATGAACCGATATGGACCAATTTTTGTGTGATTGGGGATCGTAACATCATGTACCAAATTTCAACCGGTTCCGGTGGAATTTTCTTCTCTTTGAGGCACCGCAAGCCAAATCTGGGGATCTGAGGCTCCGCAAGCCAAATCTGGGGGCTATACGTAAAAGTGGTCCAATATAGCCCATTTGCAATACCATCCGACCTATATTAATAACAACTACTTATGCCAAGTTTCAAGTCGATAGCTTGTATCGTTCGGAAGTTAGCGTGATTTCAACAGACGGACGGATTGATGGATGGACGGACGACTCAGAATTTCACCGCGACCCTGAACATATATACTTTATGGGATCTTAGAGCAATATTTCGATGTGTTACAAACGGAGTGACAAAGTTAATATACCCCCCATTCTATGGTGGTGGGTATAAAAAAAATAAGTTTAAAGAATTGTAGTTATGTGAGAAAATGATGCACAGTGGTGGTGAAAAATGGTTCAATTTGGGTAAAATAATTGTCATATGTAATTTCCATAGGAAATTGGCATATAAGACCCAAATTGAATCATCTCATCTCACCCCGCCAGATCTATGGAAAACACTTTGGAAATTTGCATTAGCCAGCAATGAAACCTATGTCTAGTTAGGTTTGTGGAGATTGGTATCTGACAATTCTTTAATCTTCATATCCAAAAAGCTCCTATTAAAATTGTAATAATATGTCACGATGAGTTCGCTTTTCTTTGGCCCGGAAAAAATCTTGAAATAATCGTTAGACGTTTTGATGGCAACTCCGTCGGTGGTGCAATATGCTAAGACGTATGGAGCAGACAATCCATATTTATTTTATTGCGAAGAAAATATTTGCTTCTAGTTAGTTTTAATAATTTTTTTTTCGAAATTTTCCACTCACACATTTTTTAAAGTAAATATGTGTATAAAGTTCAATGACCGTACACATAAGTTCAATGTGAACTAAATCAGAAGAAAATATTCTTACGATACCCAAAAATAGTAATAGGAACTACTGTATGAGTAAAAACAAGTATATACGGCCGTAAGTTCGGCCAGGCCGAAGCTTATGTACCCTCCATCATGGATTGCGTAGAAACTTCTTCTAAACACTGCCATCCACAACCGAATTACTTAAGTAACGCTTGCCGATGGCAAGGCATCTTAAAACCTCCTAACACCATCTTCTAAATTGTATGACAAAATTTTCTATAGAAAGAAAATTTTGACAAAAATTTCTACAGAAATAAAATTTTAACAAAATTTTCTATAGAAATAAACTTTTGACAAAATTTTCTATAGAAATAAAATCTTGGTAGATTATTTTTGGCTCGAGTGGCAACCATGATTATGAACCGAATAAAATTTTGACAAAATTTTCTATAGAAATAAAATTTTGACAATGATGAAAATTTTATTATGAACCGAATAATATTTTAAAAAAATTTTCTCTAGAAATAAAATTTTGACAAAATTTTCTATAGAAATAAAATTTTGACAACATTTTCTATAGAAAAAAATTTTGGTAGATTATTTTTGGCTCTAGTGGCAACCATGATTATGGACCGATATGGACCAATTTTTGTGTGATTGGACCAATTTTGGTATGGTTGTTAGCGACCATATACTAACACCACGTTCCTAATTTGAACCGGATCGGATGAATTTTGCTCCTCCAAGAGGCTCCGGAGGTCAAATCTGGAGAACGTTTTATATGGGGGCTATATATAATTATGGACCGATATGGACCAATTCTGGCACGGTTGTTAAAGATCATATACTAACACCATGTTCCAAATTACAACCGGATTGGATGAAATTTGCTTCTCTTGGAGACTTCGCAAGCCAAATCTGGGGATCGTTTTATATGGGGGCTATATATAATTATGAACCGATGTAGACCAATTTTTGCATGGTTTTTAGAGACCATATACCAATATCATGTACCAAATTTCAGGCGGATCGGATGAAATTTGCTTCTCTTTGAGGCTCCGCAACCCAAATCTGGGGATCGGTTTATATGGGCGCTTTATATAATTATGGACCGATGTGGACCAATTTTTGCATGGTTGTTAGAGACCATATACCAATACCATGTACCAAATTACAGCCGGATCGGATGCAATTTGCTTCTCTTTGAGGCTTTGCAAGCCAAATCTGTTTATATGGGGGCTATATATAATTATGGACCGATGTGGACCAATTTTTGCATGGTTGGTAGAGACCATATACCAACACCATATACCAAATTTCAGCCGGATCGGATGAAATATGCTTCTGTTAGAGGCTCTACAAGCCAAATCTGGGGATCGGTTTATATGGGGGCTATATATAATTAAGGACCGATATGGACCAATTTTTGCATGATTGTTAGAGACCATATACCAACATCACGTACCAAATTTTAGCCGTATCGGATGAAATTTGCTTCTCTTTTAGGCTCCGTAAGCCAAATCTGGGGATCGGTTTATATGGGGGCTATATATAATTATGGACCGATGTGGACCAATTTTTGCATGGTTGGTAGAGACCATATACCAACACATGTACCAAATTTCAGTCGGATCGGATGAAATTTGCTTCTCTTAGAGGCTCCGCAAGCCAAATTTGGGGGTCCGTTAATATGGGGGCTATACGTAAAAGTGGACCGATATGGACCAATTTTTGCATGGTTGTTAGAGACCATATACCAATACCATATACCAAATTTCAGCCGGATCGGATGAAATATGCTTCTGTTAGAGGCTCTACAAGCCAAATCTGAGGGTCCCTTTATATGGGGGCTATACGTAAAAGTGGACCGATATGGCCCATTTTCAATACCATCCGACCTACATCGATAACAACTACTTGTGCCAAGTTTCAAGTCGATAGCTTGTTTCGTTCGGAAGTTAGCGTGATTTCAACAGACGGACGGACGGACATGCTTAGATCGACTCAGAATTTCACCACGACCCAGAATATATATACTTTATGGGGTCTTAGAGCAATATTTCGATGTGTTACAAACGGAATGACAAAGTTAATATACCCCCATCCTATGATGGAGGGTATAAAAAAAGTCATGATTTGTCGCCAATGATTTTTTGTCTTTACATTTAGTTCATTTTTGCTTCTGTGAGAAAGTGTAATTTGTAAATTAATACTTTTCCTTGGTTTAACAAGACATTGTGGAAATCTCAAAAAGTTGGAGTAGAATGTAGTTCAATTTGCACACGAAGTAGTTTATTTTCCCCATAAAATTTTTACTTTGTTTTCTACACCCAGAGAAGGAATATGATCACCTCAAACATGTTTTAAGAGCAAAATGTTATTTTTGGGTGGTGACCATTTAACATGGTTTCGGCAAGCAGGTTATATTTGACGACAAAATAACATTTTAGTGACAAATATGTTACATGGTCACCATACACAAATAACATTTTGCTCTTGAAACATGTTTGAGGTGATCATATTCCTTCTCTGCGTGTATGTAAGAACTTTATCATACAGCTCATACTTTATGAATAACGCCTAAAAGTATGCAACGATATCAATGGATATTTTCTACAGTAGGCAAACGAGGTAACTACCCTGATCTACCAATTGGAATGAATAATTTGTAATGAAATAAAAGTAAAATAATTGCTAGATTAATTTAAATCTATTTAAAATAAAATATTTTGTTTTATATAAAATTATTATATAATTTGTAATTTGTATTTATTGAGTCTGTTTTTTTTTTACGTAAATGATACAATCAAAGGTTAGCAGGAAATCCTTAAGACTATAATGTATTGTCTTAATTATACATAGAGTATTATACAACATAAATTCGCATTTATTTATACCCATTTTCTTTGGCTGTAAAGGCACCGGTCAACTGCTATAGCAAAAAAAAAAAACACATGAAGCACAAAAAAATGAGAAACAGAGGAAAAAAAAAACAAAACAGGAAAAAATCGAAATAAAATCTCCAACAACTACAACATTCAAAGCTCATAGCAAACTGTTGTTGTAAGTTGTTGGTGTCGTTATCTTTATATCTCCGGAACCCTCGTCGGTGTAGCCATGAGAGACCCGTACACTGTTTAGACCTTCTCTTAATTCTTTCTACTACTCTCTACCCCCACCACCACACCTGTCCTATGCACTACTATAGTAGCCAGCAGTAAGCAGTTCTTAATATAGCGAATTACTAGGGAAAAAGAAACAACAACACTAGAGAGGAGAGACAACAAAATATAATCACAATGAAGATATACTCTACAAAAAAAAGTGCAACAAAATTAAAAAAGAAAATAACCATAATGAAACAACACAAGCGCAGAAAAAATAAACGATACCTCATAGAAAGAAGACCATGCTAAAACTACAGGAAAGGAGCTTTAGCTTAGTATATAAATCAGATCAATACAAAGGATTTATATAAATACAACAAAAAAAAAAATAATAAAAAACAAGTAGCAATCCATTAAACCGACTTAAATATAACTCACAAAATTTTATTTCTATAGAAATTAATTTTGACAAAATTTTCAATAGAAATAAAATTTTGAGGAAATTTTCTATAGACATAAAATTTTGACAACATTTTTCTATAGAAGTAAACATTTTTACAAAATTTTTTATAGAAATAAAATTTTGAGGAAATTTTCTATAGACATAAAATTTTGACAAAATTTTTCTATAGAAATAAAATTTTGAAAAAATTTTCAATAGAAATAAAATTTTGGAAAATTTTTCTATAGAAATTAAAATTTTACCCAGTTTTCTATAGAAATAAAATTATGACAAAATTTTTTATAGAAATAAAATTTTGAGAAAATTTTCTATAGAAGTAAAAGTTTGAGAAAATTTTCTATAGAAATAAAATTATGACAAATTTTTTTATAAAAATAAAATTATGATAAAATTGTCTATTGAAATAAAATTATGACAAAATTTTCTATAGAAATAAAATGTTGACAAAATTTTCTATAGAAATAAAATTATGACAACATTTTCCATAGAAATAAAATTTTGACAAAATTATCCATAGAAATAAAATTTTGGAAAAATTTTCTATAGAAATTAAAATTTGACCCAATTTTCTATAGAAATAAAATTTTCACAAAATTTTCTACAGAAATAAAATTTTGACAAAATTTTCTATAGAAATAAATTTAAAAAAAAAAATCTATAGAAATAAATTTTAAAAAAAAATTTTCTATAGAAGTAAAATTTTGACGAAATTTTCTATGTTGCCAAATTTTCTATAGAAATTTTGACAAAATTATCCATAGAAATAAAATTTTGGAAACATTTTCTATAGAAATTAAAATTTGACCCAATATAGAAATAAAATTTTCACAAAATTTTCTACAGAAATAAAATTTTGACAAAATTTTGTATACAAATAAATTTTTAAAAAAATTTTCTATAGAAATAAAGTTATGATAAAATTTTCTATAGAAGTAAAATGTTGACAACATTTTCTATAGTAAAAAAACATTTTGACAAAATTTTCGAAAGAAATAAAATTTTTACAAAATTTTCTATAGAAATACAATTTTGACAATTTTTTTCTATAGAAACAAAGTTTTCTAAAAATTTTCTGTAGAAATTAAATTTTGGCAAAATTTTCTATAGAAGTAAAAGTTTTTACAAGTAAAGGATGCTGATGCGGAATGTGGTAATTCCGAAACGTGCGTCCATCAAACCATCTTGCAGTCTATAGGGCTTTGACCAAATGAATTTGACGAATATTCTTTTCCTCCAACAACTACAAACCAACAATAAAAAACAGAAACGAATGAAGTAAGAGGAAGCACGCTCAAAAAAAAAAAACAGCCAACTGCACTCAAATCGATGATTTGACAGTGGCAAAGGCAAAGAAAGATGTTTGTACAAAGATTTATTTAGGCAGAGACCATCATAAATCTTTTTTCGGAAGGTTCGAGTGTGGTTCACTTTGGGTTTATTGAACTAACCGAGTTTATAATTGGTTGATAGTTTTGCTGCAAGTAGAGGATGCTTATGAGGAATGTGGTAATTCCGAAACGTACGTCCATCCAACCATAGGGCTTTGCCCAAATAAATTTGACAAACATTATCCATAGAAATAAAATTTTAGAAAAATTTTCTATAGAAATTAAAATTTGACCCAATTTTCTATAGAAATAAAATTTTCCCAAAATTTTCTACAGAAATAAAATTTTGACAAAATTTTCTATAGAAATAAATTAAAAAAAAAAAAAAAAATCTATAGAAATAAATTTTAAAAAAAATTTTCTATAGAAGTAAAATTTTGACAAAATTTTCTATGTTGCCAAATTTTCTATAGAAATAAAATTTTGACAAAATTATCCATAGAAATAAAATTTTGGAAACATTTTCTATAGAAATTAAAATTTGACCCAATATAGAAATAAAATTTTCACAAAATTTTCTACAGAAATAAAATTTTGACAAAATTTTGTATACAAATAAATTTTTAAAAACAACATTTTCTATAGTAAAAAAACATTTTGACAAAATTTTCGAAAGAAATAAAATTTTTACAAAATTTTCTATAGAAATACAATTTTGACAATTTTTTTCTATAGAAACAAAGTTTTCTAAAAATTTTCTGTAGAAATTAAATTTTGGCAACATTTTCTATAGAAGTAAAAGTTTTTACAAGTAAAGGATGCTGATGCGGAATGTGGTAATTCCGAAACGTGCGTCCATCAAACCATCTTGCAGTCTATAGGGCTTTGACCAAATGAATTTGACAAATATTCTTTTCCTCCAACAACTACAAACCAACAATAAAAAACAGAAACGAATGAAGTAAGAGGAAGCACGCTAAAAAAAAAACAGCCAACTGCACTCAAATCGATGATTTGACAGTGGCAAAGGCAAAGAAAGATGTTTGTACAAAGATTTATTTAGGCAGAGACCATCATAAATCTTTTTTCGGAAGGTTCGAGTGTGGTTCACTTTGGGTTTATTGAACTAACCGAGTTTATAATTGGTTGATAGTTTTGCTGCAAGTAGAGGATGCTTATGAGGAATGTGGTAATTCCGAAACGTACGTCCATCCAACCATAGGGCTTTGCCCAAATAAATTTGACAAACATTATTTTCCTCTGTTGGTTAAGCTACTCTTGTAGGAAGCCACCGTGGTGCAATGGTTAGCATGCCGGCCTTGCATATAAATGGTCGTGGGTTCGATTCCTGCTTCGACCGAACACCAAAAAAAGTTTTTCAGCGGTGGATTATCCCACCTCAGTAATGCTGGTGACATTTCTGAGGGTTTCAAAGCTTCTCTAAGTTGTTTCACTGCAATGTGGAACGCCGTTCGGACTCGGCTATAAAAAGGAGGTCCCGTGTCATTGAGCTTAACATGGAATCGGGCAGCACTCAGTGATAAGAGAGAAGTTCACCAATGTGGTATCACAATGGACTGAATAGTCTAAGTGAGCTTGATACATCGGGCTGCCACCTAACCTAACCTAACCTACTCTTGTAGTTTAGTCAACGCAATGGTTTTTAAGCTGAGATCAAAACAACAAATATGATTGAAGTACAAACCAACAATAAAAAACAGAAACGAAAATTTTTTATAGAAATAAAAATTTGACAAAATTTTCTATAGAAATTAAATTTTAAATAACATTTTTAATAGAAATAAGGGAGCCACCGTGGTGCAATGGTTAGCATGCCCGCCTTGCATACACAAGGTCGTGGGTTCGATTCCTGCTTCGACCGAACACCAAAAAGTTTTTCAGCGGTGGATTATCCCACCTCAGTAATGCTGGTGACATTTCTGAGGGTTTCAAAGCTTCTCTAAGTGGTTTCACTGCAATATGGAACGCCGTTCGGACTCGGCTATAAAAAGGAGGTCCCTTGTCATTGAGCTTAACATGGAATCGGGCAGCACTCAGTGATAAGAGAGAAGTTCACCAATGTGGTATCACAATGGACTGAATAGTCTAAGTGAGCCTGATACATCGGGCTGCCACCTAACCTAACCTAACCTAATAGAAATAAAATTTTAAATAACATTTTCAATAGAAATAAAATTTTGACAAAATTTTCAATAGAAATAAAATTTTAAATAACATTTTCAATAGAAATAAAGTTTTGACAAAATTTTCTATAGAAATAAAACTTTGACAAAATTTGCTATGGAAATAACATTTTGACAAATTTTTCAATAGAAATAAAAATTAGACAAAATTTTCTATAGAAATAAAATTTGGACAAAATTTTCTATAATAAAAAACATTTTGACAAAATTTTCTACAGAAAAAAAATGTTTACAAAATTTTCTATAGATATAAAATGTTGACAAAATTTTCTATAGAATTAAATTTTGAAAAAAAATTTCTATAGAAATAAAGTTTTGACAAAATTTTCTATAGAAGTAAAAAAAAAATTTTGCTGGCATCTTTAATTCCTTCGAATTGTCGAATTGTCCACGTTACTTTTAATATGTATGAGAATAAAAATAATTTATTATTCGATTGCCGGCGGCAATCTAGTGTAGGAATAAAAGAAATCATTTTTGGATTTTTGAAGCTCTCTTGTACACTGAAAAAATATAGTCGTGAGCCAAAGATTTCATGTCCTTAAGAGTAGGTTAGGTTAGGTTAGGTGGCAGCCCGATGTATCAGGCTCTCTTATCACTGAGTGCTGCCCGATTCCATGTTAAGCTCAATGACAAGGGACCTACTTTTTATAGCCGAGTCCGAACGACATGTGGAACGCCGCAGTGAAACCACTTAGAGAAGCTTTGTAACCCTCAGAAATGTCACCAGCATTACTGAGGTAGGATAATCCACCGCTGAAAAACTTTTGGTGTTCGGTCGAAACAGGAATCGAACCCACGACCTTGTGTATGCAAGGCGGGCATGCTAACCATAGCACCACGATGGCTTCCTGTCCTTAAGAGTAAGGTAAACTTTAATAATTCTGAGAAATTCTTTGATAAAATTTTCTATAGAAATAAAATTTTGCAAAATTTTCTATAGAAATAAAAATTTAGACAAAATTTTCTATAGAAGTAAAAATTTTGACAAAATTTTCTATAGGAATAAAATTTTGACAAAATTTTCTATAGAAATAAAATTTTGCAAAATTGTCTATAGAAGTAAAAAATTTTGACAAAATTTTCTATAGAAGTAAAAATTTTGACAAAATTTTCTATAGAAATAAAATTTGAGAAAATTTTCTATAGAAATAAAATTTTGAGAAAAAAATTTATAGAAATAATATTTCGAAAAAAAATTTCTATAGAAATAAAATTTTGACACAATTTTCTATAGAAATAAAATTTTGACAACATTTTCTATAGAAATAAAATTTTGACAAAATTTTCTATAGAAATAAAATTTTGACAAAATTTTCTATAGAAATAAAATTTTAACAAAATTTTCTATAGAAATATAGTTTTGAGAAAATTCTCTTGTTATTCGATTGCCGACGGCAATCCACTGGAGTTGTGTACTTGATAAATTGAAATGTTTTGGTCAGTTTTAGATATTTTGGATTTTTGAAGCTCGCAGCTCATAAATCTCATGTCCAAAGACATAAACCTAGAGTCCATACACTCAAAAAAATAATTCTTTCCTCCCAAACGAAATTTTAGACAAACAAAGTTCGTTTCTCATTTGCTTTTCGCTGTAAGGAAGTGTATTTGGAAGAAAAGTATATACTTTTTGTGATAAACGTTTATTCTTTTCCAGGATGTAAAAACGATTTCATAAAGTCAAACTCAAAAAAAAGAAAAACATTGTTTTCTTGCTAATTGCATTTTCCCTCACATCTTTCTCACATCCACGAGGTTTTTTAGTTAACACCTTTTCCTGTAATACCAACAATATAGAAGAAATTATACGATTTTATAAATTTTAAAATTTTTTTTTACCTTTCGCCTGGACGGAGAATCGAACCGGACCATGCACTTTGTAAGCCAACACACTAACCACTGAGCTATGTACCTGTTATGGCCATCTATAGATAATTATCCATATAAGTTATATTTATATAGCATAGCTTGCGGCGCCCACGAACCGAATAAAGTTTATTTAACAGAAACAAACATTTAGTTTGGCACCGTGGAGCAGTGGTTGCTACGTCCGACTTGCATGCCAAGGGTCGTGGGTTCAATCCCTGATTCGACCAAAGTTTTTTTGTTTTTTTACATATATTCCAGATATGTTCGAAAGATTCCGAAAAAATGTTCAACATTACATTGTACTATATTTAATTTTGAACTGTAAAATGTGTCTTATTAAAAACCTAAATTCAGAAAAGAACAGTGTTTGATATAAACGAAATGGACTGTGTTGTTGTTTCAAATATAACTTTTTTTATTGAAAAAATAAAAATTTTGTAACAAACGAATTTTTTGGTGATAAAAGTTTATAATTTTCGAAGCAATTCAAAAAACTCTAACAAAAGAAAAACGTTTTCGGTACACGTTTATTTCTTTATTACTCTATTTATTCTTTATTACTCTATTTATCTATAATAAAAAATCACTAAAGTTCTTCGTTTGTCTATGTATATCCTGCGCGTGGATCATATCGAAATTGGATCCTATTATGTTTGAGTAACGACAGTGCAAGACCGTGAACGTATGGTCACGAATTCAAGAACAAGCGTTCATGAATAATCAATACCGAGTTTGTATGATTTCGTGAAGATATTCGCGATTTAGAGTGGTGTACTTGGTATATAGAAATATTTTTGTAGTTTTTTCTTTAGATATTTTGGAGCTCGCAATTTCTCAACCTCATGTCCTCAGACTTAAACCTAGAACCAACACTGAGTTTGTTGTGTGTTCTATTACTTTTAACTCTATTTATGAACGATCATTCAAAGTCCCTTCATTTCTTGGATTTTTCCTGTATTGCTGCCCGTGGATCCTATCGATATTGCGGTAAGTAGTTGAGTTTTTAACCTCAACTACTTACCGAGGTTATGCCGGGTAATCGGTCAAAAAATTTTGCCATAATTTACCCTAAAAATTAATTGGAAGTGTAGGCAAAAATAGAGACCTTCCTTGCTGTGACATATTTCATTAATCATTACAATGCAATTCTAATAGGAAATTTATTTTTTTTTTTTTAATTTCAAAAAAATTTCTAAGGCATAACTTCTGAAGTAGGGAAACGGATGCGGAAATAGATTAATTCCTCCCCATGACGATGTAAAATTAATTTTAAATGATGTACACGTCTTTGGAAGCCTTTTTTTATTGAGCCCAAAATTCATCGGAAATGATCCACATTTGCACTACTTCCGAATCACAAGTTTGTAAGTTCTCTTTTTACTGGGCTTTTTTTTAAATTCAGGCATGCAAATCAATGCAATACGGGTCTTATATGCACATTTTTTGTTTTTAAATTTTTAAAATTGAAATTCAAATGAATTTCTAAGGCATAACTGCTGAAGTAGGGAAACAGATGCGGAAATAGGGGACTTCCTCCCTAAAGCTCGTCCATATAAAAATCATTGGAGATGATCTATATAATCACTACTTCCAGGGATTCAAACTAATTTTTTGAAAGGTTCTTTTTTTTTTTTTTTTTTTTTTTTGAACTGTAAATCCTTTGCGTTATAGAATTTCTAAGGCTTAACATCTGAAGTAGGGAAAAGGATGCGAAAATAGAGAATTTCCTTCCTATGGCAAGTCCATGTAAGTCCATTTTTTGGAGGTGGTCTATATGTTTACTACTTGCAGGAATTCAAACCCTTTTTTTTTGGAAGCTCTTTTTTATTGGGCCTTAAATTTTTTTTGCATTGAATTTCTAAGGCATGACATCTAAAGTAGGGAAACGGATGCGGAAATAGAGGACTTCCTTCCCCTATGGCAAATCCATGTAACATTCATTGGGGATGAGATATATATTCACTACTTCCAGGTATTCAAACCACTTTTTTGGAACCTCTTTTTTATTGAGCTCAAAATCCATTGCGGAATTGAATTTCTTAGGCATAACTTCTGAAGTAGGAAAACGGATGCCAAAAGGGAGGACTTCTCCTCTAAAGTACTTCGATGTAAAATTCATTGGGGATGATCTACATATTCATTACTTCCAAGGATTTAACCAAAATTTTGAAAGCTCTTTTTTATTGAGCCTTAGGATGGGGAAATAGAGGACTTTCTCCCTATGACAGATTCATGTAAAATTCATTGGAAATAATCTACATATTCATTACTTCCAGAGATTCAAACCACTTTTTTGGAAAGTATTTTTTATTGGGCCTAAAATAATTTTTCGTCATTGAATTTCTAAGGCATAACTTTTGAAATAGGGAAAAGGATGGAGAAATAGAAGACCTTCTCCCTAAAGCACCATGATCTACATCTTCACTACTTCCCAAACACATGTTGGGGATCTAAAGCACTTATTTGGAAGATCTGTTTTTTTTTTTTGAGCTTTGAATATTTTTCGACATTGATTTCACAAAAATTATATTCCAAAAAAAAATCCAAATTTAATTTTCACTTTTTTACCTTACAAAAAATTAATTTTGATTTTTTTCTTAATGCAAACAATCATTCAATCACCAACAACTTGTCAAAATAACCACAAAATTTCAACGTTTTTTAATCAATTTATTTTTTGATTTTTTTATAATTAAAAACTATTGCACTTTGGAAAAAAACTCATTCACTTTCTAACTTCAAAAGTTAAAAAAAGAATGACAGAAAAATTTTCGATTGGTACATCTATAGGCGGCGACGGCATCACACATCACCACATATCATACGGGGAGAAAACATATATGAATTACTGCGGCAATGGCGTTTGCTGGCAGCGGTAGGGCAGGCATATGTGACATTGGGAGGGAAGGGGGTGAAAACGCGTGAAGTGGCACGCGCTGCTGTCCCATACGTGGATAAATCCTTGCATATGAGGGAAAAAATCAAGAAAAACTTGTTTTAATTCTTTTTGTGTGTTTTTTTTTTCTGGGATATTCAGCGCTTTCATTAAAAGCGGAAAAAATTAAATTACTTTTCGTTGAATATAAAATTGGAATGCTTTTGGCATGAGGTGAAGATTTCTGTTTTTTTTTTTTGTCTCAAACAAATTTTAACGAGTATTCCCAAACCGGATAGCAAAAAAAATTAAAATGAAAATTTTTAACCCTTATTTCTGAAGATCAAACATATGAAGAAGTAAAACTAGTTTTTTTGTTTTGTTTTATTTTAGATTTGAAATTGCCAAGGAAAACTACCCAAAAAAATTTGAATAAAAAAAAATTAAAAATATTTCAACCACCTTCAAGGCAAATCACACAACACATGTGTGTAAAAGAACTTTGGCACGAACTTGTTTTCTTAGGCAAAAAGGTTGATGATTATCCCAAACGCAAAATGATTTTTTTTAAACAAAAGAAACGCCAAGACAAGGAATTTTATTTGAATACATACACTTGGAAAATTTGACGAGAGGGAAATTTTGTGGAAATTTCATCTAAATTAAATTAATTAAAATTTATAAAAATTAATTAAATAAATTATAGAAATTAAATTAGAAAAAAGGTAACATCACTCAATAAAAAAACGTTTGCCAAGATTTTGATTTTTAGTGATTCTTCCATTCCGGTATTTTTAGCCAAATTTATTTCATTTTTCACATTTCTCTCATTTATGGTTTGTTTTACTACGAGTAAGGTAAATAAACACAACTATTTTAAATTATATTTATTTATATATTCGCCTAAGAGTATGCCTTAGTTTCCTATAAATATGCAGGCGAACGTTTAACCAAAATTTGTGCTGTTAGAGAAGTAAGAAGAGAGTTGGAGAGTCTTAGCGGTAAGGCATCGCAACCACGATGCCAAAAATAATCTACCAAACCTTTTTTTGATAGAAAATTAAAACTTTTAAAAATATTGAATTTATAGAAAATTTTGACAAAATTTTATTTCTATCGAATATTTTGTGAAAATTTTAGTTCTTTAGAAAATTTTGTCAACATTTTATTTCTATAGAAAATTTTGTCAAAATTTTATTTCTATAGAATATTTGAGTTTTTTAGAATATTTTGTCAAAATTTTATTTCGATAGAAATTTTTGTTAAAATTTTATTTCTTTAGAAAATTTTGTCAAAATTTTATTTCTAAGAAAATTTTGTCAAAATTTTATTTCTATAGAAAATTTTGTCAAAATTTTATTTCTATAGAAATTTTGTCAAAATTTTATTTTTATAGAAAATTTTGTCAAAATTTTATTTCTATAGAAAATTTTGTCAAAATATTATTTCTATAGAAAATTTTGTCAAAATTTTATTTCTATAGAAAATTTTGTCAAAATTTTATTTCTATAGAAAATTTTGTCAAAATTTTATTTCTATAGAAAATTTTCTCAAAATTTTTATTTCTATAAAAAATTTTGTCAAAATTTTATTTCTATAAAAAATTTTTGAAAAAATGTATTTCTATAGAAAATTTTAAAAAATTTTTATTTCTATAGAAAATTTTCTCAAACTTTTATTTCTATAGAAAATTTTTGAAAAATTTTATTTCTATAGAAAATTTTTGAAAAATTTTATTTCTATAGAAAATTTTTGAAAAATTTTATTTCTATAGAATTTTGTCAAAATTTTATTTCTATAGAAAATTTTTTCACAATTTTTATTTCTATAAAAAATTTTGTCAAAATTTTATTTCTATAAAAAATTTTTGTAAAAAATTATTTCTATAGAAAATTTTTGAAAAATTTTATTTCTATAGAAAATTTTTGAAAAATTAATTTTCTATAGAAAATTTTTGAAAAATTTTATTTCTATAGAAAATTTGTGAAAAATGTTATTTCTATAGAACATTTTTGAAAAATTTTATTTCTATAAAAAATTTGTCAAAATTTTATTTCTTTAGAAAATTTTCTCAAAATTTTATTTCTATCAAAAATTTTGTCAAAATTTTATTTCTTTAGAAAATTTTGTCAAAATTTTATTTCTATAGAAAATTTTCTCAAAATTTTATTTCTATAGAAAATTTTGTCTAAATTTTACTTCTTTAGAAAATTTTGTCAAAATTTTAGTTTTATTTCTATAGAAAATTTTTGAAAAATTTTAATTCTATGGAAAATTTTATTTCTATAGAAAATTTTTGAAAAATTTTATTTCTATAGAACATTTTTTCCAAATTTTATTTCTATAGAAAATTTTGTCAAAATTTTATTTCTTTAAAAAAATTTCTCAAAATTTTATTTCTATAGAAAATTTTTTCCAAATTTTATTTCTATAGAAAATTTGTGAAAAATGTTATTTCTATATAATTTTTGAAAAATTTTAATTCTATGGAAAATTTTATTTCTATAGAAAATTTTTGAAAAATTGTATTTCTATAGAACATTTTTTCCAAATTTTATTTCTATAGAAAATTTTGTCAAAATTGTATTTCGTTAGAAAATTCTGTCAAAATTGTATTTCTTTAGACAATTTTGTCGATCAATTTTTCAATTCAATTTTTTGAATTCGTCTTTATTAGTTTTCATTTCTCAATATAATTACAATGCTTGAATGAGATTGTTTTTTATCTATACATTATCAAAGGGAAAAATTAGGATAAAACCTTTATTTACATTTTCATAAACAATTCAAATATTTTGGAATATGTATGACTATACAGAGATATTACAGAAATAGCCACGATAAACATACGACTTCCAATTTGATAATTCTAATGATTGTAGTATTAATAGAAGTCTTATTCACTGCAAGACCTTATCAGCGGATAAGGAGAATATTTTGCTTTGTTCAGGTAATTGGAATTAAGCATAACAACAAATTCTTCCAATTTCATGTATCCTGTTTCGTTGTGGAGTAGAGATGTGGAGTATCTCCAATGCTTATTATATATCATCTTTAGGCATTTGTTTTGAAGAACTTGCAACTTTTTCAAGTGCGACTTTGCTGCTCTGCACCAAACTGGGCACGCGTATGTGATAGTAGGTCTAATTACACTTTTGAATAGCAGATTTTTATTTTCGTGATTGAGATACGAGTTTCTGTGAAGTAGTGACCATAAGGCAGTGATAGTTTTGAGCACCTTTTGGCGGATATCATCAATGAGATTACCAAATGTGAGTTTTTTATCAAGTGTGACGCCTAGATATTTCACACTACCAGATATAGTGATTCTCTCATTACCAAAGTTTAGGCAACGGCTGGGCAGACGTTTGGGAGATTTATTAAAAGGGAATATAATTGCCTGGGTTTTAGCTGGATTGATTTTTATTTTCCATTTAGTAAGGAATTTGCTGCATGCTGTTAATCCTTTTTCCATCATTTTTAGTAAGGCTTTCGTAAGCTTGCTGGAGGTGATTAAAGCCGTATCGTCCGCATAGTAAGCCGTTTTAACATAAGATGGTGTTTTAAAATCGGATGTGAAAATGGAAAATAGTAATGGAGACAGTACAGATCCTTAGGGAAGTCCAGTGTTAAGTAGTTTTGGAGACGAATTGGCTGAATTGACTGATACAATAAATGATCGCGACTCCAGAAAGTCTAAAATAACTTTACATAGATATTTGGGAACATTGTTAATAAGCAATTTATATACTAGTCCATTATGCCAAATAGTGTCAAACGCTTTCTCAATGTCTAAAAGCACAAGACCTGTAGAACGTTTGCACTTTTATTGCGTTTAATTAAATTAGTTATTCGGTGAAGAAGAAATATAATTTTTTGAAAATTTTTCATTAGAAATAAAATTTTGACAAAATTTTCTATAGAAATAAAAGTTTGAGAAAATTTTCTATAGAAATAAAATGTTAACAAAATTTTCTATAGAAATAAAATTTTGATAAAATTTTCGATAGAAATAAAATGTTGACAAAATTTTTTTAGAAATAAAATTTTCTATAGAAATAAAATTTTGACAAAATTTTCTATAGAAATAAAATTTTGATAAAATTTTCGATAGAAATAAAATGTTGACAAAATTTTTTTAGAAATAAAATTTTCAAAAAATTTTCTGTAGAAACAAAATTTTGACAAAATTTTCTATAGAAATAAAATTTTGACAAAATTTTATATGGAAATAAAATTTTGCCAAAATATTCTATGGAAATAAAATTTTGACAAAATTTTCTATGGAAATAAAATGTTGACAAAATTTCCTATAGAAATAAAATTTTGACAAAGTTTTTTATAGAAATAAAATTTTGACAAAATTTTCTATAGAAATAAAATTTTGACAAAATTTTCTGTTGAATAAAAAAATGTTGGCATAATTTTCTATAGAAATAAAATTTTGACAAAATTTTCTATAAAACTAAAATCTTGAGAAAATTTTCTAACATTCGCCTAAAAGTATGCCTTAGTTTTCATAAAACGCGATTGAGCCTATAAATATGTATGATAAGAAAAAATTTAATTTCCCGGAAATTATTACCAATTAGCCGTAAAAATCAATTCGTCTATTAACACTTCAATGTCCCATTTGCTCTCAGTGCATTAAAATGAATCAATTGTCATTGTTACAACCTCAGTGAGATGAAGGCACTAACTGATCATCCCCATTTGGGACATTTGCATATGTAGATTTAGAAACTTTCAAGTTTTGTAGAATTTTGGTAAAAAAGAAGACCTGGCTGGCGGCTGACAGAATGATGGGCAAACACAAACACACACACACACAATCGAAAAAACCCAATCCTACAACAGGGAAGAAAAAATAAAGGAAAGCCAAACAAAAGAAGAAGGAAAAAACCCAACTACACCCGCCATGTACGCATAATTATTTCAGAGAAAAAAAAATAGTTTTGGGGTTTTTTTGTATGAGCCTTCAAAGACGGTAAGGAAGGAACAATTCTAATGAGTTGGGGGTAGGGGTAGGGGTAAAGAGAAGACGGTTTAGAGTTTAGAGACAAACAAAAGCCTACCCGAAGATTTTGGGGAGTTTTAGAAGGCCTTACAGTCGCGATGACGAGGAGCAGGAGGAGGCGAACTGCTTACACTTGACTACAAAATTATTTCTCATTCAATATTGTCAACCCTGATTGGAAATCTATGTAATCATCATCATTGTCAGCATCAGCATCGTCGGTATTCAGAGAGCTATCCATCTATCCATACGATTGAAATCCCAGTGTTTAGTGTCTTGGGAAAGTTTCAGCATATTTGAGGCTTTTATAGCCAGGCTATGAATGCCGCTAGGAACCGCCGCTACCAATGCCGTCGCTAAAGCCGCGTTAGGTTTTTATAGTCCCACGCCATCCCACCACCAGTAATCCCCCACTCTCTTCTCAAAGCCTAAGCAATTGCTCCACTCAATATCTAAGCCTCTTCCCTGACACCCTTTGCCATCTTGGAGTTCTTTCTAATTTAGAAATGAACTACCTTAGGACACGCCTTAATTTCAAATGCGAATGTATGTGTATGTGCGTGTGTGTGTGTGTGTGCTTGTGTTTGTGTGAATGACTCCTGCTGGAATGGTGTTTGAATATGGAATTGTAGCCTTTCTCACAGTCATCATAGTCGTCGTAATGCCGCAAACAACATTATTTTCCTCAAAAACTATACGTGGGCTGCGAGCAAAGTTTCAAGACGCTAAAGCGGTTAATAAATAACCCCGCCATCTATCAGAGGCAGAATTGCCAGCATTTACAATACAAATACATAATACAGCTCCTCTCAACCCTATGGCAAAGGAATAAAAACCTAAACACTCACACCATCGCACACCACCTCCGCCTCACCCCCCTTCAGGCACCCAACAGAATCGAAGAAGCACCAATTTACAGAATCCTTGGCCAAACACCCAACGTCTTTAAGGAAATCATCATCATCGTCTTCGTCGGCGTATTGGTGTTGTTGTAGTAGAGACCATCGGTTAGACGACCACATATCCTCCACCCACCAACACCTTCGTACCTACCTCAAGCTCAAACGAATTTCTTGGCAGACCAAAGAGCCAACCAGCCACACTTTAAAGTGACCAACTATTGATTTTTATCACTCTCTGAGTGAGTGAATGAGTGAGTGCGTACGTTCATGTGATTCCCAAGCTTTGGAATGTATAGGGAGACGAGTGTGTGTGTGTGTGTGTGCGTCTATGTGCTTCGTTTCAAGATTGCTCCTCTCAAAAGAATAAAACATCACAACGATGGTTATTGCGATGGCGATGACGAGGCCGACAATGTGGCGAAATATGACGAGGAGGACAACGAAGACGTTGACTATGACTATGACTATGGCTTGACTTGAGAATGTTTTTCGCGATGATAGGCATTTGGGTGGGTGGGGGCGATGGAAGGGGTTGTTGCAACAATTCTTCTCGTAGTCGTTATCTTCTCCTGCCGGCTCATCATCGTTCTTGTGTAACTCCTCTTTGCTTACCCGTCATAAGATTGGCAAAAAGGCGGAGTGTAAAGATGCACATCGTGGCTTTGAGCTGGTGCACCTCTGCGGTTCGTTGTTGTCGGCGTGCGATTTCTTGTTTTTTTTTGTGCTTAGTTTCATTGGATAAAATCCGTATGCGAATATGGTTGGCAGTCAAAATCGGCAATAGCAACAACAACAACAAAATTACAAGACATACCAAATAGCATTAACAACAACAACCAACGACCCGGCAATCAACTATCATCAATATTGAAAACTAATACAAACAGCAACAACAACAAAAGGAGTCTACCATTGGTTTTTGGGGGAAATGTAAAAAAAGGACAGTGGCTCAAAGGAGGGTCAATTAAAAACAAAAAGAAAGTAATTCATAATATTAACATAATGTTAAGGGAATTAATAAATTTGGCTTTTATTTATATAAATTAATTAATTATAACTGTTAATTGACCTAACAGCTTATATGCAGAGAGAAAATTCTATCAAATGTCTAAAAAAAAATATAGAATTAAGCACTGAGATATAGGGCATAAAATTTTTTTGAAGACTATAGATACGCCAATCTTTACACAGAAACAAATATCGCCAAAAAAATTTCCAATTAAACATTTTAGTGCAATTGAAAACGTAAACATTAAAAAATCACTGATACGATTAAATTTTTAATCAAATTAAAAAAATAAATCAGTTAAGAAAATGATTGAAATTTTCTTCAGTTTGTAACTATACAATTAATTGTCCTGTCCCATTAATTAAATAAATTTAATAAATAAAAAATAATTGTCTCATTAATTATTTAAATAAAAAACTTGATTTCAAATTAAAATCCTAGTTGATAATTTTATTTGGAAATAATTGGTTTTTATATTATATATATCATACAATTTTTTTTGCTTTTGGTTCAATCACAAAATTAATTGATCCAATTAATTTTAGTTATAATTTTTTGATTGAAATGTCCTCAATCACTAAAATTATAGTATCAATCACAGTTTTAATTGGGCATAAAAATATTTGATTAAAAAATTAATTAATTGAAAATTTCAATTAATTTTTGAATTGATTCAATGAAAAATTTAATTGATTTTGATTGCAAAACGCAATTAACTTTTTGTATTAAAAACATAACTATTTTCAATTACTTTCTTATCTGACTTTGTGTTTTTAATTTGATAAAAAAAATTGATTGTTTTGAAATAAATTTTTATTTAAAAATTAAAACAAATTCCCATCACATTTTTTAACTGACTTAGTCTTCCCAGTTTAATTAAAAAGTTAATTGTATCAATTAATTTTTTAATTAAAAATTTTCAATGAAAATTGATTCAATGAAAATTTAATTGATGTTGATTGCAAAACTCAATTATTTTTTTTTGTATTAAAAACGTAACTGTTTTCAATTACTTTCTTATCTGACTTTGTGTTTTTAATTTGATAAAAAAAAATTGATTGTTTTGAAATAAATTTTTATTTAAAAATTCAAAAAAAATTCCCATCACATTTTTTAACTGACTTAGTCTTCCCAGTTTAATTAAAAAGTTAATTGTATCAATTAATTTTTTAATTAAAAAATTAAAAATTTTCAATACATTGACTTAATTAAATTAATTAAAATTTAAAATTTTCAATACATTGTCTTAATTAACTTGGTTAAAATTGAAAAAAAAAAATTCATGTTCAACCAACTTTTTAATTGGAAATATTTTGGCGATATTTTTTTCTGTTTAATAATTATACCCGAGTAAAAATTGAGTTTGAAATTACAAAGATTTGGCCAGTTTTTTGTGCCAGTAACGAAATTTTTACTTACACATATTACAAAAGTTTTTTCATACCAGTCAGTTCATTTTTATAAATATTAATGGCTGTTTTTCTTAAATGATGGTAAAAATGATCATGATTTGGCCCTGAAGACAATTTTGCGGTTATTAAATTATTTAATTTTTTTACGATGGTGCACGATATTTTTATCAATTTTAAAGTTTTTTTCTACGGTTAAGTAAAATCTTAAATTAAATTGTTTCTGATATCATTTTTACCTCAAGCGAGTTCATGTGTTACTTTTTACTTTTTTGTGCTACTTTTTTTGTCGGTCTGTGCCACGTTTTAATTACGTTCATTTATGCTGCAATACATTTTACGTTTTGCTTTTACCACCTAAAAGTATGCACGAAAAATGTTCTATAGCAAATAAACCAGGTTAAGCTTTTGAATATAAAATTTCATAGATTTTCAACTATATGTAGGCAAAATTAATGTTAGACTAGTTATGATCGAAACAAGTATAAGTTATTTCACTACGCTATATAATACACTGATATTCAAGGGTTTAATTTTTGAATTTTCTTTATGAAACAGTGTGAAACTTTTTGTGTCACGTTTTTAAAATGAATGTGCCACCTTTAATTGACACTAAAAAATTTAAAATTGTCAATCATCACAAAGCTTCGCCATAAAATAACTCTACCTCAATCCAAACATTTTGACACTCTCTTAAGGATTTTGCTATTGACTCCGAGACTCCGGCTCCTTTAATATAAAGAGATATTTTTAGAAAGTAATCTAGCCTCAAAGATGGGATCTATAAAATTAAATTAGGATATTGATAGCATTTGTCTGATCTTCATGATAAATAGACAAGCTTTTAGTCCTCCTTCTCGACTAACTCCAAAGCAGTTTCTTCTCAAAAAATGCTTCATTGAATTTTGTTCAGAAAATTCTAGCCTAGCTTAAATATTCATTGAAAAGGACCAACAAATTCGAAATAAATGGCTAGGAATGGTAATGAAATGTCGGAGTTGCATACACGGTTGCCGCTCGAGCCAAAAAAAAATTTATAGAAATAGAAAATTTTGTCAAAATTTTATTTCTATAGAAAATTTTGTCAAAATTTTATTTCTATAGAAAATTTTTTCAAAATTTTATTTCTATAGAAACTTTTGTCAAAACTTTATGTCTATAGAAAATTTTGTCAAAATTTTATTTCTATAGAAAATTTTGTAAAAATTTTATTTCTATCGAAAATTTTGTCAACATTTTATTTCTATAGAAAATTTTGTCAACATTTTATTTCTATAGAAAATTTTGTCAACATTTTATTTCTGTAGAAAATTTTGTCAAAATTTTATTTCTATAGAAAATTTTGTCAAAATTTTATTTCTATAGAAAAATTTGTCAAACTTTTATTTCTATAGAAAAATTTGTCAAAATTTTATTTCTATAGAAAATTTTGTCAAAATTTTATTTCAATAAAAAAATTGGCAAAATTTTATTTCAATACATTTTTTTCAACATTCTATTTCTATAGAAAATTTCGTCAAAATTTTATTTCTATCGAAAATTTTGTCAAAATATTATTTCTATAGAAAATTTTGTCAAAATTTGATTTCTATAGAAAATTTTGTCAAAAATTTGCTATAGAAAATTTTATCAAAATTTTATTTATATAGAATATTTGTCAAAATTTTATTTCTATAGAATATTTGTCAAAATTTTATTTCTATAGAACATTTTGTCAAAATTTTATTTTTATAGAAAATTTTGTCAAAATTTTATTGCTATAGAAAATTTTGTCAAAATTTTATTTCTATAAAAATTTTTGTCAACAGTTTATTTCTATAGAAAATTTTGTCAAAATTTTATTTCTAAAGGGTGATACGGTCAAAATTTGGTCAATATAAACTTGACGTATTTCTTTAAATTTTGCATTTAAAACATCTGAACACCCCTCGTTTTGAAGGTGTGTGTGTGTGTAGAATGTTGCTCCTATTTTGATTTTGGAATTCACTCTTCTGTTGTCAAAATGCCGTCCAAGCAAGAAGAGCAGCGTATCAAAATTTTGCTCGCGCATCGCGAAAATCCGAGCTACTCGCACGCAAAGCTGGCAAAATCGCTAAAAGTTGCCAAATCAACCGTTACAAATGTAATTAAAGTGTTTGGGGAACGTTTTTGGACAGCCAGGAAGTCTGGATCGGGGGGAAATCGAAAACCGGAAGCCGCTGAGACGACAAAGAGAGTTGCCGGTAGTTTCAAGCGAAACCCTAACCTCTCTCTCCGAGATGCCGCAAATAAGCTGGGTGTATCGTCTACAACCGTGCATCGAGCCAAAAAACGAGCCGGACTATCGACTTACAAGAAGGTAGTGACTCCAAATCGCGATGATAAGCAAAATACGACGGACAAAGCGCGATCCCAGAGGCTGTACACGACGATGCTGACGAAGTTTGACTGCGTGGTAATGGACGACGAAACCTACGTCAAAGCCGACTACAAGCAGCTTCCGGAATAGGAGTTTTATACGGCAAAAGGAAGGAGAAAGGTAGCAGATATTTTCAAGCACATAAAACTGTCAAAGTTCGCAAAGAAATATCTGGTTTGGCAAGCGGAACCTAAAGAAGACCAAAAAAACTGCTAAGGACGAGCAGCAGTTCAAGGCAAACTGGCTTTCTGCGGCGTAGAAGGTGGACAAGGTGGCTGTACAAAATCTGATGGCAGGTGTCAAGCGTGAGTCCGGCAATTCGGATTTGGAAAAGCGAAAGCCTAACTGAATATTTTTCCTGAATTTTATACTAATTGAACTTGAAAAAGAAATTTAATTTGATTTTTTAAATAAACGATTTCACCGATTTACACGCGTTTTCCCTTGACCAAATTTTGACCGTATCACCTTTTATAGAAAATTTATTTCTATAAAAAATTTCGTCAAAAATTTTATTTCTATAGAAAATTTTGTCAAAATTTAATTTCTTTAGAAAATTTTGTCAACATTTTATTTTTATAGAAAATTTTGTCAAAATTTTATTTCTATAGAAAATTTTGTCAAAATTTGATTTCTATAGAACATTTTGTCAAAATTTCATATCTATAGAAAATTTTGTCAAAATTTTATTTCTGTAGAAAATTTTGTCAAAATTTTATTTATTTATCAAAATTTTATTTCTATAGAATATTTGTCAAAATTTTATTTTTATAGAAAATTTTGTCAAAATTTTATTGCTATAGAAAATTTTGTCAAAATTTTATTTCTATAAAAATTTTTGTCAACAGTTTATTTCTATAGGAAATTTTGTCAAAATTTTATTTCTATAGAAAATTTTATTTCAATAAAAAATTTCGTCAAAAATTTTATTTCTATAGAAAATTTTGTCAAAATTTAATTTCTTTAGAAAATTTTGTCAAAATTTAATTTCTTTAGAAAATTTTGTTAAAATTGTATTTCTATAGAAAATTTTGTCAACATTTCATATCTATAAAAAATTTTGTCAAAATTTTATTTCTATAGAAAATTTTGTCAAAATTTTATTTCTGTAGAAAATTTTGTCAAAATTTTATTTCTTTAGAAAATTTTGTCAACATTTTATTTTTATAGAAAATTTTGTCAAAATTTTATTTCTATAGAAAATTTTGTCAAAATTTGATTTCTATAGAAAATTTTGTCGAAATTTGATTTCTATAGAACATTTTGTCAAAATTTCATATCTATAGAAAATTTTGTCAAAATTTTATTTCTATAGTTAATTTTGTCAAAATTTTATTTATTTATCAAAATTTTATTTCTATAGAATATTTGTCAAAATTTTATTTCTAAAGAAAATTTTGTCAAAATTTTATTTCTATAGAAAATTTTGTCAAAATTTTATTTCTATAGAATATTTTGTCAAAATTTTTATTTCTATAGAACATTTTGTCAAATTTTTATTTCTATAGAAAATTTTATCAAAAATTTATTGCTATAGAAAATTTTGTCAAATTTTTATTTCTATAGAAAATTTTGTCAAAATTTTATTTCTATAGAAAATTTTGTCAACATTTTATTTCTATAGAAAATTTTGTCACAAATTTATTTCTATAGAAATTATTTGTCAAAATTTTATTTCTATAGAATATTTCGTCAAAATTATTATTTCTATAGAAAATTTTGTTAAAATTTCAAAATTTTCGACTTTTTTATTTTCTTTGAGATATGAATCAAAATTCATTGATAAATTTCCTCAAAGTTGATACAAATATCTTGCCCATGCGGCATTCAACATGCGTCTGAATGATTTATCAAAACGTATACATTTCAATGGATTTTCCAAATGCCAAAGGATTATAAACCAAATTGCAAACTGCATTCCTTATACTCGTAGTAGGCTTTTTAGCCAAGACAAATTGACAGAAATGAACCAGTGACCAATATTACTCAAATAGAAAACATTTGACTTTCTGTCATCATCAACATCATCAGCAACGTCATCATCACGATGCTAGTCTCTCAATAAAAGTCTAAAAGGTAAACACATATACCATTTACCCTCCCCCCATCCCCCATAAAAAAACTCCCAAACTATTCTCTCTTTTTAAGGCCACTGTGCTTTCATTTTTTAGGCAGACAAAGTTTTAAGGAAACCCCGTCTCAGTTCAGACAAAATTTCAAGTTAAGGGCCATCACTACATACCGGAACATATTCCACAAAGATGTTCTTTACCAACAAAGCTTTACCGTATTCTAGAGTCATTGCACGCACGAGGTATTCTATGCGTAGATGTGAGTGTGTGTGTATGGGTATATGTGTATGTTCGTGAGTGTGTGTCTGTTAAAGTGTTTGGTTTTGTCTATGGCATAGTTGTGCGTATGGCTCACTGAGATCACAAGGATGAACACAAGAACTGCATATTTCCAAAATCCTGATTGCAGATGAAGGACGAACCAAACGCAGCAATAGCATTCCAAAGTATCAGCAACCAGCAGGCAACACCAATACCAACCAACTACCTCCAATGTAGTAACATTACCGGGCTATAACAGCATCACACTTTGGCAATACAACAAAGTGGTCAAAATGAAGTTAACACTCTTGAAAAGTTCTAACAAGGCGAAGTGTTTAACCTTGTCAAAGGTCATTTGTGATCGAAAACAACAGCAACAAAAACTAAACCCCCAAAGATGAGGCAGGGATGTAGACGTAGACGTAGCAGGATGTTAAGTAAACTAAAGAAGATGAAGAAAATATGTCAATGCAGCTCTGGAATACATTCAATGCCATAGGAGAATATTGTGTCCTGCGAACTTTTCGCCTGATTGCACTTCCGTTGGTAGTTAAAGTAAAAGACCGAAGACGGAGAAGGCCATAAAGGAAGGAAATGAAAATAATATAAAGATTTAATAGACTTTTGGTAGATGGGGAGAGAGAGAACAGATTAACTCTGATAAGTCCAAAAGAGGCCAAAAGTTAAAAGGAATTTATTTAAAGGGTCTCTATAAATAACGGAAACCAAAATGTAATTGAGCAAATTTAAAAACTGGTGGTGAGAAATGGTTATAGATTCCATTGGCTGTTACAATGTTAATCTATCTAGGCCTATCTATCCATGGGAAAAAAGCTTGTGTCACTGAAATTGAGCCAACGAAACAAATTTTAAAAAATTTTGTCCAAATTTTCGTTTCTATAGGTAATTTTGTCAAAATTTTATTTCTATAGAAAATTTTATCAAAATTTTATTTCTATTGAAAATTTGAACAAAATTTTATTTCTATAGAAAATTTGAACAAAATGTTATTTCTATAGAAAATTTTAACAACATTTTATTTCTATAGAAAATTTTGTCAACATTTTGGTAGTTAGTGGCACTCCAGTACATAGTCCCGCAGATTTACAAGTGGAAGTGTTACGAACAAAGAAGTATTTAACCGTGACAATTTAAATTTTATTTCTATAGAAGATTTAAATTTTATTTCTATAGAAAATTTTGTCAAAATATAAAATCCTATAGAAAATTTTATTTCTGCAAAAATTTTGTCAACATTTTATTTTATTTGTATTGAACATTTTCTAAAAAGAATTTCTATACAAAATTTTGTTCAAATTTTATTTCTATGGAAAATTTTCTCAAAATTTTATTTCTAAAGAAAATTTTCTCAAAATTTTATTTCTAAAGAAAATTTTCTCAATATTCTCTTTCTACAGAAAATTTTCTCAAAATTGTATTTCTATAGAAAATGTTCTCAAAATTTTATTTCTATAGATTTTTTTTTTCAAAATTTTATTTCCTTGGAAAATTTTGTCAAAATTTTATTTCTATAGAAAATTTTCTCAAAATTTTATTTCCATAGAAAATTTTGTCAAAATTTTATTGCTATAGAAAGTTTTATCAAAATTTTATTTCTTTAGAAAATTTTGTCAAAATTTTATTGCTACAGAAAATTTTGTCAAAATTTTATTTCTATAGAAAATTTTCTCAAAATTCTATTTCTAAAGAAAATTTTCTCAAAATTTTATTTCTAAAGAAAATTTTCTCAATATTCTCTTTCTATAGAAAATTTTCGCAATATTTTATTTGTATAGAATTTTTTTCAAAATTTTATTTCCTTGGAAAATTTTGTCAAAATTTTATTTCTATAGAAAATTTATCAAAATTTTATTTCTATAGAAAATTTTGTCAAAATTTTATTGCTATAGAAAGTTTTATCAAAATTTTATTTCTTTAGAAAATTTTGTCAAAATTTTATTGCTACAGAAAATTTTGTCAAAATTTTATTTCTATAGAAAATTTTGTCAAAATTTTATTGCTACAGAAAATTTTGTCAAAATTTTATTTCTATAGAAAATGTTCTCAAAATTCTATTTCTAAAGAAAATTTTCTCAAAATTTTATTTCTAAAGAAAATTTTCTCAAAATTTTATTTCTAAAGAAAATTTTCTCAATATTCTCTTTCTATAGAAAATTTTCGCAAAATTTTATTTGTATAGAATTTTTTTCAAAATTTTATTTCCTTGGAAAATTTTTGTCAACATTTTATTTCTAAAGAAAATTTTCTCAATATTCTCTTTCTATAGAAAATTTATCAAAATTTTATTTCTATAGAAAATTTTGTCAAAATTTTATTGCTATAGAAAGTTTTATCAAAATTTTATTTCTACAGAAAATTTTGTCAAAATTTTATTGCTACAGAAAATTTTGTCAAAATTTTATTTCTATAGAAAATTTTCTCAAAATTTTATTTCTAAAGAAAATTTTCTAATATTCTCTTTCTATAGAAAATTTTCTCAAAATTTTATTTCCTTGGAAAATTTTTGTCAACATTTTATTTCTATATTTCTATAGAAAATTTTGGAAGTTAATAGTACTCAAGTACACAGTTCTGAAATTTTATTTCTATAGAAAATTTTCGTAAAATTTCCATAGAAAATTTTCTCAAAAGTTTATTTCTATAGAAAATTTTTCAAAATTTTATTGCTACAGAAAATTTTGTCAAAATTGTATTTCTATAGAAAATTTTGTATTTCTATAAAAAAATATTTTTAAAATTTTATTTCTATGGAAAATTTTCTCAAAATTTTATTTCTAAAGAAAATTTTCTCAATATTATCTATCTATAGAAAATTTTCTCAAAATTGTATTTCTATAGAATTTTTTTTAAAAATTTGATTTCCTTGGAAAATTTTGTCAAAATTTTATTTCTATAGAAAATTTTCTCAAAATTTTGGAAGTTCATAGTACTCAAGTACACAGTCCTCAATTTTTATTTCTATAGAAAATTTTCGCAAAATTTTATTTCTATAGAAAATTTTGTTAAAATTTTATTTCTATAGAAATGTTTCTCAAAATTTTATTTCTAAAGAAAATTTTCTCAATATTCTCTTTCTATAGAAAATTTTCTCAAAATTTTATTTCTATAGATTTTTTTTTTTTCAAAATTTTATTTCCTTGGAAAATTTTGTCAAAATTTTATTTCTATAGAAAATTTTCTCAAAATTCTCTTTCTATAGAAAATTTTCTCAAAATTTTATTTCTAAAGAAAATTTTCTCAATATTCTCTTTCTATAGAAAATTTTCTCAAAATTGTATTTCTATAGAATTTTTTTTTTCAAAATTTTATTTCCTTGGAAAATTTTGTCATAATTTTATTGCTATAGAAAATTTTCTCAAAATTTTGGAAGTTAATAGTACTCAAGTACACAGCCCTCAAATTTTATTTCTGTAGAAAAATTTCGCAAAATTTTTTTTCCATAGAAAATTTTGTCAAAATTTTATTGGTATAGAAAATTTTCGCAAAATTTTATTTCTATAGAAAATTTTCTCAAAAGTTTATTTCTATAGAAAATTTTTCAAAATTTTATTGCTACAGAAATTTTTTTAAAAATTTTATTTCTATAGAAAATTTTCTCAAATTTTTATTTCTAAAGAAAATTTTCTCAATATTCTCTTTCTATAGAAAATTTTCTCAAAATTTTATTTCTATAGATTTTTTTTTTTTAAATTTTATTTCCTTGGAAAATTTTTTCAAAATTTTATTTCTATAGAAAATTTTCTCAAAATTTTGGAAGTTAATGGTACTCAAGTACACAGTCCTCAAAATTTTATTTCTATAGAAAATTATCTCAAAATTTTGTTTCTTAAGAAAATTTTCTCAAAATTTTATTTCTATAGAAATTTTTGTGAAATTTTTATATTAACAGAAAATTTTGTCAAAATTGAATTTTATAGGAAAAGTTGCTCTGCCGTATTTTGGCCCATTCTCGACTCTCCAAAATGCCCTAGGCTCAAAAGTCCAACGAACTGGGATCCGGAGATTTTGATGGCTATTGTGTGGTTGATATGAAATGAGGAACCTCCTTTTTAAGGCATTTTAGGTTGATGAATGCTGAGTCCGGTTGGAATGTCCATAGTCTGCGGATGAAATTGGGTTCAATAATGTCTTTAGGATATGTCCCTGATAATATTAGGTATTTATTATTCGTTCGATGTTTACGAGCGGGAGCGACCGTAGACCGTTACGGCGGTCGAAATGTTTATCTACCCAGGGCCAGTGTTACCCTTGTGCGACTTTAGTAGAATTTTGCAACCTTTCTGACGTCATGCGACTTTTTTAAAATATGCAAAATGTGCGACTTTAGTCGCACGCATGTACAAAAGGCAGGTACTTCAATTTGAAGCAATTTTTATAAATGGGAATTCATTGCCGTATACCTTAAGTAGGATCCACGCGTTGCAATGACCCTCCTTGGTCATGGATTCAATCCCAGTTTCGACCAAACAGCAAAATGTGTTTCAGCGGTGGATGCTGAGAGTTTCAAAGCTTCTCTAAGTGATAAGGGAGAAGTTCACCAATGTGGTATCACAATGGACTGAATAGTCTAAGTGAGCCTAATACATCGGACTGCCGCCTAACCTAACCTACCCATAGAAGCACTCATTAATAAGAGAGAAGTAAATCACCTATGATATCACAATGGACACCTAACATACGATACCTAACCTACTCGGTGTTCTGATTTGATAGTTTTATTGCATACCATTTCAACCACTAGATCCGTTCTAGTACCAAATAATTTTTGATAATTATCACAAATTTTTGCTGGAAGTCGTTCGTTTACTCCTAAAAGCCAGCAAATAAGAGCCAAATGTGGCATGTTAGCAAGCTTTTGTTAGGATTGTTTTCCCCCGTAAAAATTTGGAAGAGTTTGTCATAAACAAATCATATGTGCAATATATTTTTTAAAAGAGTCAATTAGAAGTGTAGTATAAAAAATAATTATTTTTATTATTTTCATTGATTTAAAAACTTTAAATTGGCTGTTGGTACATTGGTACTTGGATGATGTTCGCGTACATTTCTGCTAATTTTATCAAAGAGAAAAAAATCCATTTTTACTCTCTGTCAAGTTTATATTTTACTCGATTTTATGTTATAATAAGTTGGTAAAATATCTTCTTATGTTAAAGGGACTGTTCCTTTATTGTTTTTGTGTTGTTTTATAGAACATTTTTTGTAATAAAAAGACATCACAAATGTAAGCGACTTTTTTGTCATTATCATTACTTTTTTGTGCGACCTTTTTTTTGAATATGCGACTTTTTTTGCGACTTTTTCAAAATTTCCAACGGTAACACTGCCCAGGGCTTCAATGCTGTCAGAACATTTGTTAGAACATTTGCCCTATAATATTTCACATTTAGTTTATCGCAAAGGTCAATGAGCGTGGAGCAACCATCGGACGTTACGGCGGCTGTTGGCCAATCGATGGTGTAAATTTCGGTTGACGTCTTTGGCAAGTAAACCCCATCATTTTGTTTGTTCACAAACTTAGTGGGACCAGCATACATTCATATTGAATGAATTTTTGACCGTCAAAAAAAATTGTTCGCTTTGGATTCCACACAATTTGGTAAAAAAAAATACGAAAAAAGTACCATCGCGATGCTTCGAGATACGTCTATGACATCGCGACAAGTGATGAATCGTAGATTTACGCGTATAAGCCCGACTCTATGGGCCTTTTTTTATCACAATGGACTGAATAGTCTAAGTGAGCCTGAATCGTAACCGGGCTGCCACTTTAACTTACTTTAACCTATGGGCCTTTCAGGATAAGGCAAATACAACAAAAGTTGCTCGCACACGATGCACTTCTCAGCTGGAAGCTATTCTAAATACACAACTTTAAAATATCCTCCCAAAAGAAAGAAAAAATAAACTAAAATTAATGAAAATGGCGCCAAATCGTGAACATTTTAACCGTGCAGTAGTTTATTCTCACTATTTTTGATAATCGTACGAAAATGTCTGCTTTAGTTCATATAGAACTTATGTGTACGGTCCTTGAACTTTATATCCACGTTTGGTTAATAACATTTTTGAGACTTACTTAACAAAAGGAAAATTTCATTGGGCTTTGAAAAAAAAAAAAAAATAAAATTTAACTGCAAACAAATAATTTTTTTTTTAATATAAAATTTTAATAAAAAATTTAAATTAGCTTTAGTTTAACTGCGGTCTTTTTTCGGTGTATGGTTAATATTTGTTTTTGTTCTCTAAAGTTATAATTTAGAAAGACGAAATATTAAGCAATAGAATTTCATCTATTAATTGACAAGATATGAGCAAATACAAAATAAACGCATTCTTTACTTTTTTGTTTTTGTGGGAAAGCCGTACATAGTACCCACCTTGAGGGGGAAAATCATCGCCAATAAAACTATCCAATATTTAAACTGTATTTAGGCTTTAGTGTTTACTTTTACTATTGATAATTTTTGTTTATAAATTCTCAAAATCATAACAAATAATTATTGCATACTCTTAGGCTTAAAGGAAAAAAGATTATTGTCCTAAAACGGACTACATTCCTTTAATATCCCAATCTATTGATAATTTACAATCTCTTATATTCTTCATTCACTTTTCCCAAAAAAACAAAAAAAACTTCATTTCACTACAAAATTGCTTTTCTATCCACCATCAGCATATGAAAGGGTTACCTTGAATTCACAAAAAATTACGACTCATTACAAAAAAACCAAAAATCCCCAAAAACAGGATTTCTTTAACCATAAAACATTGAAATTACAAACAATGTTGCCGCCGTATGCTACACAGGGTTGATGATAGTCTATGGTGTGATGGTAACCCAAGTTAGAATTAGAAAAAAATTCTATAGTTTTTCTTTTTTTTTAACGGTTCTTTGGTATAGTAAAACTAAAAGAAAGTGGGTGTTTAGATTGTTGTTCAATAGTTGAAGGGGGATAAGAGAGCTTCAAAGAAACCTCTTCGTTGAGTGGGGAGGGGGGTGAGATGTTTGGTGCAGGCATTAGTTGGGGCTGGGCTATTGTAAGACGATAGAAGCTGGGGCTTCTGCTATCGTTTCTAATGCTGGTTGGTTGGTTCTTAGATGTATTAGAATACAATTTTCTCCTCTAAGAACTCAACTCCTCATCTCCTCTCAATGCTCTTGGCCCTCCTCAACAACGCAACACAACAACAATAACACCCCCGCGTAAAATTTCTTTCTTTGCCCATCTAAGCATCATTATCATCATCATCGTTACCATTGCCTTGTTCGTTGTAGTCGGCGTCGTCGACGACATTGCCATCGTCGTCTTAGAAAAGAAAAATCTATAATTTCTTAGAATAACATCTTAAAACTATAAAGTAATTTCCATTTATCTCAAAAACGGGGACATGCGTACCAAAAATTAATAGTTTTGTTGTTGTCGCTGTTGTTGTTGTTGGTGGCGATATGGTGGCGCTCATTCGCCTCTTTAATGCTTCCCGAGAGTAGTGTCGGTGTAGCAAAATAGTTAGATGTTTGGGAGTGTATGTATGTGTGTGTGGCTCTGATGAATTTTGAGCTAAGAGCATCTTTGTTGAGTGTAAAATATAAAGGAGAATTGTTGTTATTGTCATTGCTATTACCATTACGATTGCTATTATTGATGTTGTTGTTGTTGTTGTTCTTATTGTTATATGTTAGAAAGCAGTAAAAACGTGAAACAATTATTTCGCAACCCTAATTTATAATTAGGAAGAAGAAAAAAATATATATGGAAATGAGGCAGCTCTGCTCAGTTCTCGATTTGCTGCTACTAACTGCCAACTAACGGTAACACAAGAAAGCAAACAAGCCTTAGACGATTATGAAGTCGAAGAAGAAGAAGAATCTGCCACCGCATTTATTGAAGAAGAAGAAGAAAACGATAATGAGCAGCCTAAATCTCCAAATCTATTGCACAAGAGGGGAGAATCAAAGACACATTAAGCATCGCATTAAGTATTGCCAATGGCCACCACCACCAATACAACTACAACTAAATGTGTACAACCTTATTATTGTTATTATTAACAAATACAAGTACACAAAATGCAAGAACAACTGTTTCGAAGGTGGCAGGCAGCAGCAGCAGCAGAATAACATTAGCAGACGTTACTGCAATTTCAAAATGTAGAGGCAGCAGCAGCAGCCGCAGCTGCAGCCACAACATCTTTGTCTTGCCGCTTTTATTGTTGTTGTTGTTTATAATCATCATCGTCCATAGAAGTCCAGCTACTCATCAACCATCCACCCCAAATAGAGAAGAGATTTAATGAAGCAATAATGGTACCATTTTGAGGGGGAGAAATTGTACAAATTTTAATTATATTTCTCACAAGAAGAGCATTTGTTCTTTATGCAAGAGAAGAGATTTTATGGTTGTTTGGAAATTATACCGTTTTTTTTAGTGCAATAGAAAATCACCGACATGATCATAACATTTGCATTGATGATCACAGTCTTTGCAAAGCTATTTAATATCACATCTTTAATTATCGCTTTGTCAAAGCCTGTTCAATAAAAGATGCCTAATTTAGAAATGATAGTATCAATTTAAAAAATTAATTGATCCAGTTACAAAATTAATTGATCCAGTTACAAAATTAATTGATACTTTTAATTTTTGTTTCAATTAAAAAAATTGTTGAATCAATTAAATTTTTAATTGAATATTTTTTAAAACTCAATTAAAAGTTTAAATTTTGGTGAAATTATTTTCTGTGTTACAGCAACTTCAATAATTCATATCGCCCAAAAATTGGCGAGATTAAATTGTGAACATTTTCATGCGATTATTTTTCATCGATGGATTAACTCAACAACAGTACATTGATGAACTTAATTCAATTTTTGGCAATGAAGCTCCGTCAAGGACCAGTGTTTATCAGTGTTATGATGAATTCAACGAATTTCGTGAAGGTCGTCCAAAATCAGTTGTTATTCCGGAATCCATTGATACTGTAAGCCAACTTGCAATATTGCAAGATCGTCATGTCACCTATCGTGAGATTGAGACAACTTTAGATATTATTGGGACCCGAGCTTATATTTCAATATTTCATGAAAATTTGACCGTCAAACAAACTTTTCACGTTGGATCCCATCACAGCTTGCCAATCGCTCAACAAAGGCTTATGTCGATTGGTCGAAAGAAATGCCCGAAAAATATAATTGCGGTGCTTCGAAACACGTCTATAACATCATGACCGGTGATGAATTGTGGATTTACGCCTATGAGCCCAAAAGTAAACAGCTGTCCAAATTTCTACACCTAAAGAAACGGTTTATGGGTTCAGAATGCATGTTTTAGAGTTACCTCAATAAGAGGTAACTCTAAGAGGCGTTTGTAGCAATTGACGAAGCGAAAATGCTTCGTCAATTGCTACAAACGCATGTATATGTTAGTTAATGGGGAATATTTTGAAAAGCAAAAAAGCGATATTCGATGATTAATATTTGTTTTTGTCCTCTAATCCCGAAATATATTAAAGGCAGCCCGCGTCAACATTTTATTTCTATAGAAAATTTTATCAAAATTTTATTTCTATACAACATTTTGTGAAAATTTTATTTCTATACAAAATTTTGTCAAAATTTTATTTCTATACAAAATTTTGTCAAAATTTTATTTCTATAGAAAATTTTGTCAAAATTGTTACTTCTATACAAAATTTTGTCAAAATTTTATTTCTATACAAAATTTTGTCAAAATTTTATTTCTATAGAAAATTTTGTCAAATTTTTATTTCTATAGAAAATTTTATCAAAATTTTATTTCTATAGAAAATTTTGTCAAAATTTTATTTCTATAGAAAATTTTGTCAAAATTTTTACTTCTATAGAAAATTTTGTCAAAATTTTATTTCTATAGAAAATTTGTCAAAATTTTATTTCTATAGAAAATTTTGTCAAAATTTTATTTCTATAGAAAATTTTGTCAAAATTTTATTTCTATAGAAAATTTTGTTAAATTTTTATTTCTATAGAAAATTTTGTCAAATTTTTATTTCTATAGAATATTTTGTCAAAATTTTATTTTTATAAAAAATTATGTCAAAATTTTGTTGCTATAAAAATTTTTCTCAAAATTTTATTTCTATAGAAAATTTTCTCAAAATTTTATTTCTATTGGACATTTTGTCCAAATTGTATTTCTATAGAAAATTTTGTCAAAATTTTATTTCTATAGAAAATTTTGTCAAAATTTTTACTTCTATAGAAAATTTTGTCAAAATTTTATTTCTATAGAAAATTTTGTCAAAATTTTATTTCTATAGAAAATTTTGTCAAAATTGTAATTATATAGAAAATTTTGTCTAAATTTTTTTGTCAAAATTTTATTTCTATATATAAAACAAACCGATTGTGGGATCTAAGTTCATTTTTTTTGACACAAGCTGCGAGCTTCCAAAATCCAAAATATATACAACTGACCAAACTATTTAAATTTATCACGTACGCCACTCCAGAGATTGCTGTCAGCAAAAATAATCTATTAAATTTTGAAGAAAATTTTACCAAAAACTCTACAAAATTTAAAAAACGTATATTGTATTTTTTTAATTTTATTTCTATAGAAAATTTTGTCAAAATTTTATTTCTATAGAAAATTTTGTCAAAATTTTATTTCTATAGAAAATTTTGTCAAAATTTTATTTCTATAGAAAATTTTGTCAAAATTTTATTTCTATAGAAAATTTTGTTAAAATTTTATTTCTATAGAATATTTTGTCAAAATTTTTACTTCTATAGAAAATTTTATCAAAATTTTTACTTCTATAGAAAATTTTGTTAAAATTTTATTTCTATAGAAAATTTTGTCAAAATTTTATTTCTATGGAATATTTTGTCAAAATTTTATTTCTATAGAAAATTTTGTCAATTTGATAGCCGGCATAAGCCGGCTATCAATGTAAAACCTTTTTTCGGAGGGTTCAAGTGTGGTTTTTGTTGGGTTTAATAAACTGCCTGAATTTATTCTGATAATTGGTTGATAGTTTTGCTGCAAGTAGAGGATGCTGATGAGGAATGTGGTAATTCCGAAACGTGCGTCCATCCAACCATCTTGCAGTCTATAGGGCTTTGCCCAAATAAATTTGACAAACATTCTTTTCCTCTGTTGGTTAAGCTACTCTTGTAGTTTAGTCAATGTATGGTTTTAAGCTGAAATAAAAAAAAAAAAACAACAACAAAATTTTATTTCTATAGAATATTTTGTCAAAATTTTATTTCTATAGACTATTTTGTCAAAATTTTATTTGCATAAAAAATTATGTCAAAATTTTGTTGCTATAAAAAATTTTCTCAAAATTTTATTTCTATAGAAAAATTTGTCAAAATTTTACTTCTATAGAAAATTTTGTCAAAATTTTATTTCTATAGAAAATTTTGTTAAAATTTTATTTCTATAGAATATTTTGTCAAAATTTTTACTTCTATAGAAAATTTTATCAAAATTTTTACTTCTATAGAAAATTTTGTTAAAATTTTATTTCTATAGAAAATTTTGTCAAAATTTTATTTCTATGGAATATTTTGTCAAAATTTTATTTCTATAGAAAATTTTGTCAAAATTTTATTTCTATAGAAAATTTTGTCAAAATTTTATTTCTATAGAATATTTTGTCAAAATTTTATTTCTATAGACTATTTTGTCAAAATTATATTTGCATAAAAAATTATGTCAAAATTTTGTTGCTATAAAAAATTTTCTCAAAATTTTATTTCTATCAAAAATTTTGTCAAAATTTTACTTCTATAGAAAATTTTGTAAAAATTTTTTTTCTATAGGAAATTTTGTCAAAATTTTGTTGCTATAAAAAATTTTCTCAAAATTTTATTTCTATAGAAAATTTTGTCAAAATTTTACTTCTAAAAAAAAATTTTATTTCTATAGGAAATTTTGTCAAAATTGTATTTCTTTAGGAAATTTTATCAAAATTTTTACTTCTATAGAAAATTTTGTTAAAATTTTATTTCTATAGAAAATGTTGTCAAAATTTTATTTCTATGGAATATTTTGTCAAAATTTTATTTCTATAGAAAATTTTGTCAAAATTTTATTTCTATAGAAAATTTTGTCAAAATTTTATTTCTATAGAAAATTTTGTCAAAATTTTATTTCTATAGAAAATTTTGTCAAAATTTTATTTCTATAGAAAATTTTGTCAAAATTTTATTTCTATAGAATATTTTGTCAAAATTTTATTTCTATAGACTATTTTGTCAAAATTTTATTTGCATAAAAAATTATGTCAAAATTTTGTTGCTATAAAAAATTTTCTCAAAATTTTATTTCTATAGACTATTTTGTCAAAATTTTATTTGCATAAAAAATTATGTCAAAATTTTGTTGCTATAAAAAATTTTCTCAAAATTTTATTTTTATAGAGAACTTTGTCAAAATTTTATTTCTATAGAAACTTTTTAATTTTATTTCTATAGAAAATTTGTAAAGCCTCTTTGGTGGAGAGGAATATTTTGCAAAATTTACCAAAACATCAAGAATTCCACAAATCTACCAAACAGTAGAAAATCGACCATTTTTGGTAGAATTCTACCAACTCTAGCAACCGTGCTCCAAGACTTATAGGAAGGCACCTCTGTTTTGTTTTTTTTTTTTGAACCAGCTGACTTAAAGTATCCATTCCATTGTGATACTACAGCAGTGAACTTCTCTCTTATCGCTGAGTACTGTTCGATTCCATGTTTAGCTCAGGGACTTTCTTTTTCTAGCCGAGGCCGAACGACGTTTAACATTACGGTGAAACACTTTGAGAAGCTTAGAAATGCCACCTGCATTATTGAAAGGGTACAAAATGCCGCTGAAACTGGGATTCAACTCAGGACTCTTTCTATGCAAATAATGCATGCTAACTATTATATCAGTCTGGCTCCTTAACCCTCTAATGCCCCATTTTTTCTGCTATCTGATAAAATAGTCTAGGTTTACGACAGAGAACGAAACAAGCAAAATCAATACGGTAAAATTCAGTGTATTCTGCAAAAGTCTCTTGTAGAGTTTTGACAAAGTTATGCTCTTATTTTACGCATTTTTTGCTGTCTTTAAGTGTGTGTTCACTATAAACGTCTTGTTTTATAGTAGACCGCCTAAAGGCGGGATTGGGCGTTAGAGGGTTAAATAATAAGAACGGTTACTTGGCTGAGATGTATTATTCCAAAAAAATTGTCCAATACAAGCTGCATTAACATTCTTGGACTCTATTTTCCTCAACTCGAAATGACCATAGATTGTTGAAAATCCAAATCAATGAATGGCTTCAGTTTGATTGGCTGTGAATTTAAATGAAATTAAATAGCATAAACTAAACGTGAACATCATATAAAAAATTCTGTGCGAATTCATTTAAGATTTTAATTAAAAAATAAATATAAACAAATTCTTGTGTCTTTCCAAAAATTTGAATGACAGGATTTCATCCCCAGATCTCATATCTGCAATGGCCACAGATATGTT